>NC_137921.1:8670608-8678108 GCF_963457725.1 Sprattus sprattus | reverse complement strand
CAAAAATTGTCACTACCGATACATCACATTTACTATAGTAAAAAAGTATTATTATTGACCTGTTCAGATTGTGTTTCCTTCCCTTCTCTGAAGAGTATTTTTACAAATATTTCTTGAAGATTTTCACAATGAAATCCATAGAAATGAATTTTTTACCAAATTTTCAAGGTCAATTTATCTGTTTCGGTAGTGACTGCACTGTTTCGGTAGTGACTGCACTGTTGGATGGATGTTCATTTCTCTCCCAAAATCATCCAAAAGGTGCTCTGGGCCTCCCTTTAGTCCACACAACAAAAATTATGGGATTGAACTACTTGCCATTTCATTTTGTCACTACCAAAATCATCTGGTCACTACCATATGTTTCGGTAGTGACAATTCTAGCTAACTAAAGCTAACAATTCTAGCTAGCATAAATAAAGAATTCTAGCAAGCACACGGCTTGCAAACACATCTTTGAAGAGGTGTACACACATACAAAAATAAGATTTTCCATGAAACCCCAAAAGGTTTACTTAATTGAAGAAAACATGCGTTTCGGTAGTGACAATTCTTAAGGTTACACGTCGATTTTCAGACTTTGGAACACATTTATATAAAAACTATGGGATTTAGCTACTTACCATTCAACCATGAGGGACAGAGATGCAGTGTCACTGCATGGTCAAAAATGCAGAGTCGTGGCTAAAACACAGGCTCAGCCAATGGACTAAAACTCTTGTGTTTCGGTAGTGACATGAAAACTAGGGACATGATTTTTTGAGTATAGTAAATTGATTTAAAAATTAAACCCACAATAAATCTAAATATTCCAAGTTCTGTTTCAACCCAATCATAAAGATCTTTGAAATTAAATCATTGAAAAAAAGAAAAAAAAAAATGAAAAGTGTTATTTAAAGGCATTAATTTAGATGTCAGGGTTGGGGACAGCTACTTCCCAATAGAAAGTACCCTATAAATGATGATTTTGTATATATTTAGCTTATCACTATCTCATGTAATGCATTGGGTTTATATAGACCATAACATTTTCTAATTTAATATCTATGCCTAAATACCTAATTGTTTTGTAAATAGATTTTATTGTTGAGGGACTGCATATTACACGAATTCGGTAGAATGGCCCATATAGTATATAGTTTTAGTGTTACTACATAATTTAAGAGGAAGGGATCTGTTAGTGTCCAACTCCTCCGGCGTTTACAAGCTGAGGGTCAGTGACTGGGGGCTGCTCCAGGGCTGGGGTTGCCCCTGGGGGGTATCTGGCTGTACTGGGCCTCATTTTCTCAAACCAATTGCCCTCCAGGCTACTATTACTCTGGGGGGAAACCCAATTTGAGACAATTGCCTCTTTTGTCACAGTGAGTTCTGAGGTGTGTGTGTGTGTGTGTGTGTGTGTGTGTGTGTGTGTGTGTGTGTGTATGTTTGTAGGTTTTTGTAACAAAGTGAGTGTGAAGGTGACAGTGCTTGGATGGTTCTCTGCGTATGTTTGTGTACTTGTGTGTGCGTATGAGACAATGTGTAAGTACATGTGGATGTGAGTGTGTGAGAATGTGTGTGTGTGTATGTTCCTGCTTATATGTGTGTGTGCACTTGTGTTGGGCGATGCCTACTGAGTCAATTCTTGAATCAACAACATGGTGCCATCGCCATCATCCATCAAACCACACCAGCATGAGAGGGGACAGTGTATGTGTGTTTATGTGTGTGTTTGTGTGTGTGTATGTATGTGCGTGTGTGTGGGGGGGCATGTGTGTGTGTGTGTGTGTGTGTGTGTGTGTTGAAGTGTGTGTGTGTGTGTGTGCGTGTGTGTGTGGGGGGGGGCATGTGTGTGTGTGTGGGGGCATGTGTGTGTGGGGGTATGTGTGTGTGTGGGAGGGGGCATGTGTGTGTGTGTGTGTGTGTGTGTGTGTGTGTGTGTGTGTGTGTGTGTGTCTGTACCCACCGTGGCCTCTGATGCAGAGAGAGGTCCATGGGTGCTGAATGCCAAGGAGGTGTGTGTACCCTGCGCCAGCTGTGCCAGTCTGGCAGTGAACCTCAGCACCCCGCTGCTCTGCTCCTCCTGTGCCAGCTGGTGCCAACGCCTCAGCGCCACGCAGCCACGCTCCCTCCCCTGGGCCACACAGAACAGACTGAGAATGACACACACACACATCCACGCACGCACACACTCACACACACATCCACACACACATCCACGCACACACACACACACACACACACACACACACACACACACACAGACACACACGCACACGCACACACAAACACACAAACACACATACACACAAGGATACACACACACACACACACACACACACAGAGTACGTTAGACAAAGGAAAAATAGCCCAGATAAACACACAAAGATACATACGCACACACACACTCACAAACATACATATACATACACACATCACCGACTATCACTGCACTTCATGAAATACTCACATGCATTGTCTACTAGGTGCCAAATGTAAATATACTGTATGGAATAACGTGTGTGTTCTTTGCTCACACACACACACACACACACACACACACACACACACACACACACACACACACACACACACACACACACACACACACACACACACACACCTGGCCTTGTGCATGCTGAGTGTGTTCTTCCTCCAGATGTGCAGAGCCTTCTGCAGGAGGAGATGGTCACACAACTCATCCAGACACCTCTGCGTCTCCATCACACTGCTGCTATCTTCTCAACACACACACACACACTCAAACAGAGAAACACACTCACACACACACACACACACACACACAAACAGAGAAACACACTCATACACACACACACACACACACACACACACACAGACACACACACACACACACACACACACACACACTCACGGAGAAATGCACACACACACACACACACACACACACACACACACACACACCAAAGAAATTTAATTTTGACATTGCATACACAGCAATTCATTAATTTCTTTCTATGTTTTCATCTCTAGATCTACACTGACTGAATGGAGAGTACAGAATGGGCAGTAACCATTATCTCTGTCCGTTGGTGTGTGTTGCCTCGTTGACTGGGGTGTGTGTTCATTGGTTTGGAGGAAGCTGTGCTGTCTAGAGCACAGGAGGGACAGAAGCAGGTGTTTGTGTTGAGTACGGAGCTCCATGGCATTCCTCCAGTGCTGAAAACTCTGGTTGATCCTCTGGGCTTCCTGTAGGTCCCAGAGGAAAGACAGCGTAGCTCCCCTCTGCACTAACCCCCTCCAGGCCTTCAAACAGCTAACAAGACACACACACACACACACACACACGCACACAAGCTGGGTTTGAGCTGCAAGACGTGTGAATGACGTGTGTATGACGTGTGTATGATATGTGTATGGGGCTGGCGTACAGAGCTGGGTTTGACGTGTGTAGATCGCAAGGGTATGATGTACACCGGGTCTATGCTACCTTTGATGTGCGAACATGGCATGTAGATAAAGTGTGTGTAGAGCTTGTGCATGACATTTGTTTGTATGTGTGTGTGTGTGTGTGTGTGTGTGTAATAATGAGTGTGACCTGAAGTGCGTGTGCAAGTGCGTTTGTGTGTGTGCGTGCGTGCATGCCTGTGTGTGTGTGTGCGTGTAAGGAGTGTAGTTGTGTGTGTCTGTGTGTGTACGTGTGTGTGTATTTGTGAGTGTGTGTGTATGGGACCAACTTCGATAGCTGTGTCTCCTGGCTCCTCTGCTGCAGGTCTCTGACTCCCCTCCTGACTCTGAGTGCCCACCTCCAACTCCTCAGAGCCGCCCGCAGTCTCCTCCTGTCCTGTTGGAGGCGCCATCGCTCCTCCTGGCTAAGCCTCGCCTCCACCTGAGCTCTCGCTGCACACCACCTCCCAAACGCCACTGCAAACATACACACACACACACCCGAGGTCACACACATTATTACACACACACACTTACACACACACACGCACACATACACACACACACACCCGAGGTCACACACATTATTACACACACACACTCACAGACACACACAGACACACAGACACACACGCACACACACACACACACACACACACACACACACACACACACACACACACACACACACACACATACACACACACACACACACACACACACACACACACACACACTTCAGGTCACAAACTTTATTACACACACACACTTCATGTCACACAATGTATTACACACACACATAAGCTCTTCACACATACAGATACACCCACAAACTTCTCACTTCCATATGCCAGGGAGGTGGTAGGGTCAGGGCCATCTGCTAGAAGACCAGATGTGTCTCTTATGGAGAAAGATAGAGCAAGAAAAAAAAAAAGGTGGGAGGGAAAGACTCGAAAGAGAGAGGGAGACAGACAGAGGACAGAGAGAGGGAGAGAGACAGAGTAAAGAGGGGGTGAGAGAGAGTGAGAGAGGGGTGAGAGGTGGTAAGAAGAGCAGATCATTCTGCACTCTTGCTTACCTACACCTGCTCCAGATAGGATGAGAGAAGCTAGAGACAGAGAGAGAAAAAAGAGCAAGAAGGAAAGAAGGGGATGGAGGAAACAGAAACAGGAGGGAGAGGACGAGAGGGAGAGAGACAGGATGAGGAGAGAGACAGGATGAGGAGAGGGACAGGATTAGGAGAGAGGGAGAGAGGGAGAGAGGGAGAGGAGGAGAGGGAGAGGAAGAGAGAGAGAGGAGGAGAGAGAGAGGAGGAGAGGGAGAGGATAAAAGTGACAGGATGAGGAGAGAGGGAGATGAGGAGAGGAGGAGAGGGAGAGGAGGAAAGAGAGAGGATGAGAGGGAGAGGGAGAGGAGGAGAGGGAGAGGGACAGGAGGAGGGGGAGAGGAGGAGAGGGACAGTAGGAGAGGGACAGGAAGAGAGGGAGAGGGAGAGGAGGATAGGGAGAGGGAGAGGAGGAGAGAGAGAAGAGGAGAGGGACAGGATGAGACAGGGAGAGGAGAAGAGAGAGGAGGAGAGGGAAAGAATAAGGAGAGAGGGAGAGGAGGAGAGAGAGGGGAGGAGAGGCACAGGATGAGAGAGGTAGAGGAGGAGAGGGAGAGGATTAGAGGGACAGGTGGAGAGGGGCAGGAGAAAAGGGAGAGGAGGAGAGGGACAGGAAGAGAGGGAGAGGGAGAGGAGGAGAGGGAGAGGTAGAGGAGGAGAGGTAGAGGGACATGGAGAGGATGAGAGAGAGAAGGAAGAGGAGGAGAGAGAGAGGCGGGGCCTAACCTTCTAGTGTCCTCCTGGAGAAGAGCTGCTGCAAGCTGCAGGCCAGTCTGAGCAGAGAGCGCTGATGGGAAAGCCGTCGCCAGCGCTCCAGCACCCTCCTACAGGACAGATTGAGTTACTACAGCTCACCTGGGCTGCTCCTGACTACAAGTACAAGCAATGGAGTCTGATTGAGAGGCATAATAACCTCAGCGCAGACAAACCCCTCTGGAATGAAACTGTCTACCACACACACAAAGAGATGTAAGAGATAATAGCCTGAAAGACGGCTTCACAGGTAGATAGCCATGTTCACCTGAGAGTGAGCTGTGTTCAACCTGACCCCGTGGTGAAATCCCACCTGGCTCTGAGAAATGAGATGAGATTGAACCTGACTCTTAAAGGTACGGTCCTAGATTCTGGTCAAAGCCCAATCACATTACACCGTTCCCTTCAATGCTCCTAGAGCAACATGTTTGATTGGCTGGACCAGATTGTTTGTGTCCCATTCATAGAACCAGGTCTATGTCCAAACACTGGGTATTTTTGAACACAGAATGGACAACTAAAGGAGCAATTGGATGAATCTGACAAAAAAAAGTGTATTGAATTGGAATCGTGGACTGCGCCTTTAAGGATCTTATACCGGCCTTGACGTGTGAGGCATGCTGGATAAGGACGCCTTTATACCTGCCTGTAAGGTGTATTCCTGACCTGGCCGTGAGATATTTAAGCAATAAGCCCCAAGAGGCCGTGGTTTGCGCTGATTTTAGAACAGGTAAGGGGAGTTGTTAGGCACGACGCTAAGCGCAAACCACGGACTTGCGGGGCTTATTGCTTTTCTAAAACCGTTACAACAAATATTTGATATGGTTTCATAAATAAAGACAACAGTTTAATGATAAACCATCATTCTTCCGCCACTAAAAAATATAGTTCCTAAATAAATCGTTGCCACGCAACCCTTGAAGCAACGCAACAGCCAGATGGAACACTGGGTATGAAATGCACTATATGAATACACAGCCTTGCCTTGCCATTCGCTGCGCAGGAATATGGAAAGTTATCATAGAATGTTATGAGGTCAAATTGTAAGGTAATGCTGGATTTTACAACGGCTTTTAGCCAATCACAATCAAGGATTTGAACAATCAGTTTTAGAAAGTCAGGTATGCTCTATGTTGGATGCATGGTGCCACGTGCAGACTCACCTGGCTGCGAGGTCTGCTCTCTCTCTGCTGGTGTGTCGTCTGGCAGTTCTCCTCCGCCACACTAGGAGGCAGTGTTGGAGCACACTCCTCCTGTGCACCTCAGCGCTTTCCATCGCCTCCAGCAGACGACCACGCCTCCTCAGCTCCAAACGCTCCACCCACACACGCCACGCCCTGACTAATGCAGACAGCCTGAAAGAACGGAAACGCACAGACACATATGTACACACACACACATGTACACACACAAACATGTACACACACAGACACAAGCATACCCCCCTCCAAACACACACGCACATACCCACAGACATATGCACACACACACACACACACACACAAACACACAAACACACACACACACACAAACATAGGCACACAAACACATGCAAATGAGTGGTGACTGGTGAGACACCCTTACAAGTACATTCTTGTGACAGCAACAATTAACAGCAGTAATTACATTATGAGCCAACTTTTATATCGTCATTTAGGTCTAATAGAAACCCCTGCAGGATGTCTCAGCGCCTCCAGAACCGCCTTAAAGAGAAGCATCAAGCTAGTGAATGAAAATAGCGTATATATAAATCAGCAACTGGCGCAACATCAGGGATTTATAGGGTAGGCGGGTAGTCTAGTCTGGTAAGGTTACAGTAAGTTCTTGATCTGTCAGTGCAGGTATTTGTGATGGATGAATGAATGAATGAATGAATGAATGAATGACTGTGTTGAAAGCATGAATGTAAGTGTTAACATACCTGTAGGTATGTGTGATGTAAGGGATAACGGCCGACGAGCTGTACAGTTCTACAAAGATAATGGACACTGCGGGGCAAAGAACTTCACGCGCAGTCCATTATTTTTGTAGAACTGTACAGCTCGGAGGCCGTTATCCTGCTCATCTCCCGTTTACAACATCCAAAAATGTTTTTATTATTATTATTATTATTATTATTATTTAGAATTTCCTTTATCTTTAGGAAACTTAATATGCATAATAACCTGATGAATTCTTGATTTGAAGCCTAGTGCTCCCGTTAGAGAAAGTAGTGAGAAAGGAGTGCGTGGAACTGG
>NC_137921.1:8650608-8663108 GCF_963457725.1 Sprattus sprattus | reverse complement strand
TCATCACTCCTTCTCCTCGGCTCTCTCCCTCTCCTCTCCTCTCCTCACTCCTTCTCCTCGGCTCTCTCCCTCTCCTCTCCTCTCCTCTCATCACTCTCCCTCTCCCCTCCTCTCCTCTCATCAATCCTTCTCCTCGGCTCTCTCCCTCTCCTCTCCTCTCATCACTCCTTCTCCTCGGCTCTCTCCCTCTCCTCTCCTCTCCTCACTCCTTCTCCTCGGCTCCCTCCCTCTCCTCTCCTCTCTCTCCCTCTCCCCACCTCTCCTCTTCTCTCTCTCCCTCTCCTCCCTTTTTCTCCTCTTCTCTTTCCCTCTCCTCTCTTTTTCTCCTCCTCTCTCCCTCTCCTCTTTTTTTCTCCTCTTCTCTCTCCCTCTCCCCCCTCTCATCTTCTCCCTCTCCCTCTCCTCTCCTCCCTTTTTCTCCTCTTCTCTCTCCCTCTCCTCTCTTTTTCCACTCCTCTCTCCCCTTCTCCTCTCATCTCTTTTTTTTCTCCTCCTCTCCTCCTCTCCTCTTTTTTTCTCCTCCTCTCTCTCACTCTCCTCCTCTCCTCTCTCTCCTCCTATCCTCTCTTCTCCTCTACTCTCTCCTCTCCAGAGCCTTCTTAACGCTATGTCATTCGTAACTTATAACCAAAGCTGTACCCAAACATTTCAAGGTGTTTCTCAGAACCTCTTTAGCTTAGTATACCTTCTGTAAGAGATACTTTTGTAAGGTTGGTCGGGACCACTCTTAACTATACCTTAACACCGATAAAACAAATGTTTAAGAGCCTAAAGATCTTGTGTTAGTGTCTGGACAGTGATGTAAACGTTGGTATAAATTCATTAGTAATCAAATGATAATTCCTTTGCGAATAC
The DNA here is from genome assembly GCF_963457725.1 of Sprattus sprattus. Lineage (NCBI taxonomy): Eukaryota > Metazoa > Chordata > Actinopteri > Clupeiformes > Clupeidae > Sprattus > Sprattus sprattus. Next base: position 8,662,253 of record NC_137921.1, on the reverse strand, counting down.
AAATCTTTGAGTAACTTCTAACCTACAGCCGTCCATATTTGGGAACTTTTGATTTTTGACTTTCGTATTTCTCGTTGATGCTCTTTCTAATGATGATCACCTCCGCTCCAATCTCAGCCATGCCGATCGTACTCATCTCACCATTCTCAAACCTACGTGAATTATAATAATCGATGCCAGAAACATGGATTCAGCCTCTTAACGTATCCGTAGGAACGTTTCTCTTAGTAGAACTCTTTAAGAGATGGTTTGGGGGAAAATCTTGTAGAAATAACTTTAGTACGGTATAACTTTATTGTAAAGTTGTCATAAAACGCTTCAACACCATAACTGGGAAACCCTCCCCAGACGTTCACTTTTGTATCAGCATTTCCGAAGCCTACTGCAGGGTCTGCAGAACACGACTCTCAACTTTCGGAAAGGAACTGTGAAGCCGGTTTAAGGCAAATCTCTTTTGCATCCACAGGGAAGAAGCATGCTCTCATCCCCCTGGCATTGAATCACTGCGTATGCGAGCAATCATCGCCACGCAATCACAATACCTGCAATCGCCACGGTTATCAGTGAGGCTTGTAGCAAGCAGCAGCAGCAAGTGCCTTATAGTGGGCTGCCTCACAGCTGAGGAAAGAGTGGATGTGCAGCTGGGGATGCTTAAACCCCGGAGCAAAAACAGACAAGCAAACACGCATAAGCAACTTTAATTATCCGAACAAAACTAAGAGCTGTCTGACTGGGCTACCTTTGAACCCCAGAGCAAAAACGGACTACTAACACACATAAGCAACATTAGTTATTCGTCCAAAACTAAGAGATGTCTGATGGACCATGGCTATAATATATCCTGGACTACTTTTGAACCCCGAAGCAAACGAAGGGGAGAAAATGTATCGTCCCTTGAATAGTCATAAATATTAAAACACCAATTAATCTCAACAGTGATAAATAATCATTTTAATTACTAATAAATCAGAAACGATCAATGAATAATCATCCAAGGCATCACAATGCACAGTACTGTTTATCTACATATCTTTCAAAAGTATGCACTTCAACGGACACTACAGTAAAATCACACCCCTTCATAACAGGCATTAGTTACTTTCGACACCCGAGTCTCCAGCAGAGGAAAGAATTCTCTGCAGGTATGACGGAAAAGAATGACACGTTCCATTTCGGGAACACAGTATCCACAAGAAGGCCTGCCCAACATTCGCTCCAACTTGTCTAGAATGAGCTACCACATCACGGATCTCAGCTGATTCGGATCCGCTCCAGAGGGAGATGTTACATGCCCCTGCATTCCCCACATACTGAACATACTACCCGCCAGCCAAGATGGATGATAATTAGAATTGTGAGGTGATGGCAGCGGAGGCGGAGGTGGAGGGTGGGGGGGCGGAGGGGTTCCTCATATAATTAGGTGCTTGTGCAGTAAGTTTACTCAGACAAACGACAACAGTTGAGATTTAGTGTTTGCCTGAGGGCATTAACTAACTTGTGGCCTGCTGAAAGAGAAGGACTGATGGGAGGAGAGGGAAAAGAGAGACGGATAGAGAGAAAGAGGGAGAAAGAAAGAGAGAGGGAAAGAGCAATAGAGAGAGAGAGGAAGAGAGAGAGAGGGGAAGAAGGAGAGGGGAAGAGAGAGAGGAAGAGAGAGGAAAGAGAGGGAGAGAGAAAGAGAGAAAGAGAGAGAGGGGAAAGAGGGAGAGAGAGAGAGAGGGGAAAGAGGGAAAGAAAGAGAGGGGAAAAGGAAGAGGGAGAGAAAGAGAGAGAGCGAGAGAGAGGGGGAGGCTCAGGTATCCCACTGCTTCAGGACCTGCTTTATTAGTCTGAAGAATGACGAGAGCAGAAAACAGAACAAAAACAAACCAACATGAAAGCCTATTGTTTAATGAGAGATACGACCAGACTGAACCCTAATCCTGTCTTTTATCTTCTGAGAATCTTTTGTATTCATTAAAAATATACAAATAAAAAAACAACAACAAGAGAGCAAATAAGACTAAATGAGAGAGAGAGAATAAAGAGAGATAAGGCGTGCAACTGAGAAAACAAGATTATATGCTAAATCTACATACACATGAATGCATAATTATAACAAATAATTCTACTGACTACACAAGTGTGCTTAGAGTACAGATAGACAGAAGAGTGGCAATGCAGGGGGTTTTGTGTTTGTGTGTGTGTGTGTGTGCTTGTGTGTGTGTGTGTGTGTAGCTGCATTATACGCTACTTCAGAACAAGCTACACCACTGCCTGAGTCTGAAACACAGCAGCAGGGGATACAACAAGCAGTCTAATACCACTGATGCATTTGCCAGTGTTTTAAGTATATCCTGGAAAAATGAAACATGGAAAGATTTAACTGGTTCCTTATATTATGCTTAGGCCACAATAAAGAAGTTGACTGCTAAAGGTATGATGGTTAAAGGTAAAGTATGTAGGATTTGGTGGCATCTAGTGGTGAGGCTGCAGATTGCAACCAACTGAATACTTGGTAATATACTTTCCAAGCATGTAGAAGCTACAATGGCTTTCAGGTGCCATCAAAACACGAAGAGCCCTCTCTGGTGTTTTGATTCGTCTGTTCTGGGCTATTGTGAAATCACGGTTGTGCAGCATGGCGAAATCGGTTGACGAGGGCCTGCTCCCTTGTCTGGGAAGTCCCGCCCCTCTTCTTCCGCCCAATTTGATTTTGCCTTCAGAAGTCGGTCTGGCAAACTTTCTATACAAGTTTAGTTCAGCATTGTAAGGATCCTTGGAGCCAATCACAAACTGGCTATTGGCTAGCTGGCGCGCCATTGGCGGATTTAAACTAACCACGGCTAAGTAACAAAAGCTACGGCAAAGAGAGTTTTTAAACATTGGACAGGTTGGCCGCTTTTCTTTGAAAACAGAACAGAAACTTGCCCTGGAACAATTCATACAGAAAAAATATGTGTTTGCTTTATTACCGATCGTTGTATCGTTGTATAGTATGTTGGTCTTATTGGTTAAAGGCGTGTCCAATTACGTGACTGAAGTGGACCGCTGTTGAGTAGTTCGCCAGACCAACTGAGCAAATGATATGCAGTGAAGGGGCGGGGAATTCCCAGACAACCTGCTCCCTACATCGATACGAAGGGCTTATTCTAAGCTAATGAAAACACAATGATTTGTAGTTAAAGGTGATTATACAGTAACACAAATATAATTAGGACTACTGTATTCCATATCTGCTAATAGATCACCCTAAATCCTACATAATGCCCATTTAAAGGAACATGAGAACTTGAAATACAGGCAGAGATAAGCCACATAAACTGTCTCTTTAAGAATAACTCACAGATATTCTGTTACATCTTATCTTAAGTGTTAGGTTACGAAGCACTGGTGTGAAAAATCACACACACACAGAATCACATGCAAACACACACACACACACACACACACACACACACACACACACACACACACACACACACACACACACACACACACACACACACACACACACACACACACACACACACACACACACACACACACACACACACACACACACACACACACACACACACACGCACCCAATCCTTTTTGTGTGTGTTATTCACATACGGAGCACAGACGAGTTAGAGTGATAGTCAAAGCTCTCTGTTAATGCTGAAAAGTGTGGTCTGCACGTTCGCCATCACGGCACCGATGAACACATACGACACGAGACACACACACACACACACAGTAACTGTGTGTTACTCACATGCTGGAAGGCTTGCGTGAGCGTCAGAGCTCTTTGTCTGTGCTGTTGTGTGTGTGTCTGCGTGTGGCGCTTCTCCGCGGCCTGTTTCAGGGCACCGAGCGCAGACGAGAGCACCCTCCAGCGGTGCCACTGGCGGGCAATGCCCAGGCACCTGTGCTGCCCAGCCCAACATCTGAAACAGCGCTGCAGCAGACGGAACCTGTAGAGAGCCTGGAACCTGCACACACACATCAGAGATAAAGATCAAGACAACAACAGTAAGAACAATGACAACAAAAGCAACACAAAAAACAAACACATTGTACAGCACCTTGAGCCTGCACAGGCAGCACACTGACCCTGAGACACAAACCTGCACAGGCGACACACTGACCCCGAGACACAAACCTGCACAGGCGACACACTGACCCCGAGACACAAACCTGCACAGGCGACACACTGACCCCAAGACACAAACCTGCACAGGCGACACACTGACCCCGAGACACAAACCTGCACAGGCGACACACTGACCCCGAGACACAAACCTGCACAGGCGACACACTGACCCCGAGACACAAACCTGCACAGGCGACACACTGACCCCGAGACACAAACCTGCACAGGCGACACACTGACCCCGAGACACAAACCTGCACAGGCGACACACTGACCCCGAGACACAAACCTGCAGAGGCGACACACTGACCCTGAGACACAAACCTGCACAGGCGACACACTGACCCTGAGACACAAACCTGCACAGGCAGCACACTGACCCTGAGACACAAACCTGCACAGGCGACACACTGACCCCGAGACACAAACCTGCACAGGCGACACATTGACCCCGAGACACAAACCTGCACCAACAAAATCAACACAACAATGGCTCCAACAGCAGCAGAAGCAACAACAGCAGTAATACCAAGCCGTAGTGATACCAAAGTTAGTATAGTCAGCCACAGTATTTCCGCTTCTGTTTAGGATGATGAAGTAATAACAAAGTCTCGGCTGCAGCAGCTGAAACAGACTATGGTGTAACATGCGATACTCAATATACAAAACACTACCTGGGATCTCAACACGTAACCTCAACCAAACCATTACTTATCCATCACCCTCACCCACTGAAACATGGGCACGTGTGCATGGCCATAAACCTAACAAACCTTTAAAAAAAAAAAATAATAATAATCTAATTGGGTTATATTAGAACAAAGGTTAAACTGTCTAAATAGCTTAAGTAAATTTGAAATGTCTAGCAATGGATTTCCCTGGTGGATACATTTTATGTGGACTCTGGCTCACCTGACAGTCATTAAATTAAACACAGCCCTACCCTACGGAATGGTATACAGTTTTGTTATTTTGTGCCTCTCCCTCGACACTAATGCGATTATGCATTCAGTCTGGGCCTCCCAATAAATACAGCACATTTGAGAGCTTATCAATTCAACTCCTGTCCTGTGTGTGTGTGTGTGTGTGTGTGTGTGTGTGTGTGTGTGTGTGTGTGTGTGTGTGTACATGTGTGTGTGTGTGTGTGTGTGTGTGTGTTTGTGCGTGTGTGTGTGTGTGTGTGTGTGTATGTGTGTGTGTATAAGTTTGTGTGTGTGTGTGTGTATTAGTTTTTGTGGGTGTGTGTGTGTGTGTGTGTGTGTGTGTGTGTGTGTGTGTGTGTGTGTGTGTATCAAGCGTGTGTGTAAGCTCCTGGTGTTCTTTAGTGTCGTGGCTGCGCTGCAGCAGCAGTGTGCCTCAGGGAGTCTCTCCTCTGATTCATTACTCATGCCTGACCCGCCCGCCACCACACGCCCCGTGAGGTTCACCTCACCTCTCGTCTGTCCCAGCAGCAGCCTCTCCGGGACCGTAAATCTCTCCGCCATCAGGAAGCTGCGGAGACAGAACAGAACTGTGTTAAACTGGGGCGCCAACGACGACGGCTCACGTTACACCGACACTAAAAGCCACCCCTATGCCAAACACCACGTAAAAAGCTCAGAGGTCGGAAGGTCAACCTACCCGACAGGACTGCGGTTGTGTAGACAGTGGCTCGGCTTTCAACGCGTCTTTCAGCCCCGGCCTAGAGAGGCGATCAGGTTTGACTTTACTGCTTTGTCCTCTGGCTGAATGAGTTTTACTAAGTGAGTTCATCTGCTTTGAGGGGAGATGCCATCCGTCAAATGGAATGGCATCCTCAAATGGCCCTCTGATGGCCAGGCGTGATTGGCCGTTGAAGGAATGCGAGACCATATCTCCGTGGTTTCGCTCCAGAGGTCCCTGAGTGGACTTCCAGCCTTCCTTCACCTTCAGATTTGTTTGGCCCAAGTTCTCCTTCATTTCAAGTTTCTCGATCCATGACGGATCTCTTGGCACGAGCGCCTCTCCTGCCGTCACAGGCTCAGCCTCTGCTAGTCCACAGTCCTCACACCGTTCTCTGTCACGAGAGGGAAGAGGAGATGGTCCTGAGGAAGGACATTTTAAGTCTCTCTCAGAGGCTGACATTGTCGGCCTAAGACCGGGCTGAGAACAGGCCTCTTGCAGGCAGAGCTTTTCCTGAGGTGACAGTCTGGGACCAAAGGCAGATTTCAGGCCTCTATCTTGTGCCTGACTCCCTAATATCCCCAAGCTCTGTGACGGCTTTTGAACAGGAAATACACTTAGATTTGGCTCTGAATGATCATCAACTTCTTGAAATGACGTCTGGGTCTTAGAGTCACAGTCAGAATGCCTGAGTGATTTCTGGAGTATGGAGTCTATCCTGCTGAAGGAGGAACAGCTCTCTTGTTCATTATTCTGTGAAAAAAGACAAGTTTTGTGTTATGAGACAGAGGGGGAATGTACGTGTTCATACTTTAGCTTTATTCCTCACTGAGGAAGATGTATGTAAACACTCAGAAAAATGAGGAGAGATCTTTGTGTCGTTTACCTCCAGGTCCAGCATTGATCTGTGTAAGGCTGCCGATGTCCAGGAGGAACCCAGAAGATCCTCAAACGTGGAGAGGCTCTCCCTCTGTTTCCAGTGTCTCTGGCTCTCACATGCCATTCCACTACCATCTATCTGATCCCCGCCAAAACAGACCCTCCTCTCTCCATGCCTTCGGGATTCCTGGGAATAAAATGGAGCCTCTCTGGCAAAAACACCCTCGGGCTTCACCCAGCGTTTTCTATGCGGACGGCCTTCATCTTTGTCTGTAGAAACGTGAAATGTGCTGGTAGCTGTGATACTTCCACGAACAGTCTCAGCTACTTTTGCCTCAGTTTTGGGTACCTGATCTGTCATGCTTGAGCTGCCTTTATTCCAGCTGTATAGGTAGCTCACGTCAACGGGCTGCGTGTCAATGTTGAAATGTGGTTGTGGGAGTATAGGCTCCGCTCCAGAGGGAGATCGGCCAGGTGTGTTGCCAGGAGCTGCCCTGAGGTGAGCGCTCTGATCATCACTGAGGGCTGACAAAAGTTCCAGAACTTCATCGACATTCTCCTCACACATGGGCAAGTTACACTGCAGCAACCTGGACTTCTTGTTCTCAGTTTCACTTTGAGACCAGCCATGACTCTTACAGTAATAACGCCAAGCCATCTGACTGGGTGAGGGCTGTGAAAGAGAATAGATAGAAAGATAATATTTGATCCTCTGATAATTTTTTTTAAAGCATCACGTCACCACAGCTGCGCGACACTCAATATCCCGTGGACACGTTTCGCTGTGAACTGCGCCAAACTGATACACTATACGCTACACTAACAACGTAACCGAGCATTTCACTTTCAAAATAATAGCCTACCTGTTCATAGCCTACCTGTTTGCAACACTTCAGTTTGAGGTACTCCAAGTGAAGAGGACACTTACCTATGCTGCTGGTGTGGATCGATCTTTTGACAACACGTTTCATTGACAACAATACACAATGCCTGCAGCGCACTGTAGCCTACTGAACTGTCCTCGCCTGCGGTAGACAGGCTGCTACAGTCGCGTTAAGCCGCTCACAAGAAGATTAGTGGTTAGCTGCAAGGTAATGAGAATGGCCCTCTGAAGTTTCCCCGCCGCCTGTCTTGTAATTACTGCAGCCCATTAATATTTGGGTGCCGTCATCGTATGTTCCTTTAAGTCTTAAGATGAAGAGATATGTACTAGTAGGCCTACTTTCGCGAAATATATTGTATATTTGTATGCTAGAACTTAACCAAATTAGCTTATTCACCACTTTACAAATAACTTTAGCGATTTAGCTAACCATGTAGGTGACAGATGTTTTTTTTCTTTTATGACCACTTAATACATTTTTTTCCTTTTAGTTCACAAACACCCGATTCTTCAAGGTTACCAACCTAACTTTACTTTACTTATGTTCGCTGGCTGGCTATTAAGGCTGTAGAATTGCGAGTGCTGTGAAAACACCTCGCGCACATTGGATTCTCGACATACACAAACTGAAACATAAACGTCGGATTAATATATTATTGGCATTTTATTAATATATTATTGGCATTTTATTAATATAATTGAATTTAATTATAGGGACTGATACAATCCAATACTGATTATGTTATTATCACACCAAGCAATAGTTTATTTAAAAATAAAAAAATTATTGAAGGACTTTTCTCATTGTGCCAATCATGAATATCACAGTTGCATATCCAAACATGCCATTTCCCAAATGAAAAGGCCTGTACCAATAGTTCATGGCTCTCTACTGTGTAATTGAACACTGAACAGAAGGAAAGTCATGCAGCCAAGCTGTATGGACGAAAGCACACAACTAGGGATGTTTGGGCCAGGTGAATAACGCACTGTCCACCTTAACCCCTTCAGGGAGTCCCATCTGTCTTCGTGGTTCTGATCCTCTGTGCATCTCTGGCCCTCAGAATAATTCATGACCCTCCCACTTGCCATGACCCCCAACAAGCCAGTCCTGTGGAGACCGCGAGAAACAGTCAGCCAAGGTCACTTCTGGGTCTGCATCTACTTGTAGCCGCGCAGGTAGACCAGTCGATGCGACTGGAACTTCTCCCGGCACAAGGGGCATTCACTCTGCAAGGAGAGAGTCAACAATAGGCAAGTCAAGTCCAGGTTTGACCATGAATAAGGTGTGTGTGTGTGTGTGTGTGTGTGTGTGTTCCGCTCATCAACAGCTCTACTGATGAGCCCAAGTCACGCGTGCAGAAAAAGGACGGGCCTGAGAGCCCCATGGCCAACATGCCAAAGAACAAGGCAAGTAAGCACATTATTTAGTATATGCCAACGCAGCATTTAAGAAGTTTAATCTGAAGGCAATGCTCAATTCTGTGATGTAATGTAATACGGGTATATGGTCCTAACCTTATGGGATGTAATATGGGAATATGGTCCGAAACTTTATGGGATGTAATATGGGAATATGGTCCTAACCTTAGGCGATGTAATATGGGAATATGGTCCGAAACCTTATGGGATGTAATATGTGAATATGGTCCGAAACCTTATGATATGTAATACGGGAATATGGTCCAAAACCTTATGGGATGTAATATAGGAATATGGTCCGAAACCTTATGGGATGTAATATGGGAATATGGTTCTAACCTTATGGGATGTAATATGGGAATATGGTCCGAAACCTTATGGTATGTAATATGGGAATATGGTCCGAAACCTTATGGGATGTAATATGGGAATATGGTCCGGACCCTTATAGTATGTAATATGGGAATATGGTCCGAAACCTTATGGGATGTAATATGGGAATATGGTCCGCAACCTTATGGTATGTAATATGGGAATATGGTCAGAACATTATGGGATGTAATATTTAGTCTGTCCAATAAGGATCGAAATGACGGTTCCCCCTGAGGCTGTGGTGAATTGGGGGTTAGGGTTTTGGGGTGCTGAGAGACGGACCTTGTTGCTGCACCACTCCGTGATGCACTCCCAGCAGAAGAGGTGCCCACAGGGAGTGGCTGTGGCATGCCTCCTCTCCTCCAGACACAAGATGCAACGAGACGCTCGCGAGGATGGAGACTGAGCAGCCTGGGAGCTAAGGAACACACACACACACACACACACACACACACACACACACACACACACACACACACACACAGGCTTAGGAACGATGCCTTTTCATGCATTGATAATCAAACATTTTTCCAGACGGTTATCAATATATACTGGCATTCGTAAGGGATAATGCATAGCCCGCCGGTCAGTATAAAAATCCCAACAGGACCCCGAAGGGCAGCGAATAATAAGCTATGATGTTTGTTCATATGTGATATAAGATCGGTTCCCAGAGAATGACCATTCAAACCACCAGAATGTAGATTTTATATTGCCCCCTTATGGTCTCCTAAAGCTATTACTCCAGACTACATTAAACGGAAGGCCAACTGAATGAAACGCAAAGCACACAGTACTGTATTACGCATCTAATTTAAAAGTTGTCTAATTTTAATAATATTGATACCTCAATAACATATCGATAAAATAACTTGCCGATCAATAATCACCTTTTTATGACACCACGAGCAAACACACACAGACATGCAGTTATATGCATATGCACACGGACAGTTAGAAGTAAATATCACGCTTTCTAAAATCACTCAAAACTGAGCAGAAAGAAATACATCTGCAAATGTGTGTGTGTCTCTCTCTCTTACAAACAAACAAACAAACAAACACACACACCCCCAACCACACAAAGCCCCTTTACGCATAGTTTCACATCCTGTCCATGATGATGGCCCCCACAGACGTACACAGTGCAGGTCACACACCTGGAGGGCAGGTTCCTGTGCTGTCTAACACACACACACACACACACTCCTGGAGGGCAGGTTCCTGTGCTGTCTAACACACACACACACACACACACACACACACACACACACACACACACACACACACACCTGGAGGGCAGGTTCCTGTGCTGTCTCCACTCCTGCCTGGCCCTCTGTCTCTGCCTGAGGTTGTTGACCTGCAGGGCGAGCGTGATGGCCAGCTGCAGCAGGGACACGCCTCCCAGTAGCCTGTAGCTGTTACGGATCGCCCTCTCATCAGCTGCTCCACTCAGGACACGCAGCTACAAGTGCAGACATAAAGGAACACATGAAAATACATGTGTGAACACACACACACACACACTCACACATAGATAGACACACACACACACACACACATATATATATAGACATACACACACACACACACAAACACATACACAGGTCAATGGGTTATGAGTTATGACAAATATGTACAAATGCACTCTTCCTCACAAACACATACACAAGACAATGTATGTTGACAGAAAATGTATGTTGTTTGACACAGACAGACTTAACCAACGTTGAGATTGTGAGAGTGCAACAGGTTACAGAGCTGTCTGTCAGTGTAAACCTTAGAATGATTGTTTGTGTGGCTGCCAGCCCTGAGGTTGAGAAGCACTGCCATAACCCAACTTACATAACCGATGCCCGCTGCTCTCTTGCTGATATGGTAGTAGGAGCTGTAGATGTAGAACAAAGCCACATGGACGCGGTGGACAATAGTGATGCCTTGGTGAACGGCATAGACAACCGGCACCATCTTCTTCCTCTGGTTCTCCGTCAGGGCCCCCACAGCCTTCTGTACCCAGGCTTTGATGTAGATCATGGGGTTCCAGCGCGAAGGAAAGTCCCTAAAAGCGCCAGGTCTGTCCTCCGCCTCCAGCTCGTTCTCCAGGCACACCAGCAGCTTGTCCAGCAGATACGGAGCGAAGACGTGAAAGAAGATGAACGCACCGCGGCGTGAAAGCGACGGCACTCTCCGCTTGGTGGGGTCAACCTGCACTATGTTCACATACTCCTCGCCCAGTGTCTGCAACCCTAAATACAACCGAGCATCCATGAGATGAGAATTTTAAGTACACTTGAAATGTTTGTAATATTTTAAAACAAATTATGGTACTCT
>NC_137921.1:8643108-8645608 GCF_963457725.1 Sprattus sprattus | reverse complement strand
TGGAACTACACAGTGTACACGTTTCGGATCTGTTTGATTTCCACAGAATCATGCTCTTACCTGGGTGAAACACACCTTCATGATGTCTGTCATGTTTTTCCTGTTGAATTCGGCACACACCCCTTTATACCTGAGATGGCGCAAACTAGAACAGGGAAGAGCAGTCAGGGTCAGATTCAGCTCTTGAAGGTTCTAGTTTGAGAGTATCTATTTAATGCTATAGTTTGCTTGTTTTAGACCAGAACTCTTCACTGCTGTTTTGAAAGTTTGTTACGTATTTGGTATGCCTATTTTCAACATTATTCATTTTTTCTTCACACATCAACACCTGACAGCAGTTTTCAAAGGGTGTTGTTGATGCACTGGTACATGAATGCCCTCTGTGTAGCGCACACTCTCTAATAACATCATATCTGACACGAGGGCCTTCAAAGTCTCTCCCTCGTTAAGCTGCACCGCAAAACAGCTGGGCGCCTTTTTTTTCCATACCGTACCTTTATTACTTGATTTGAATGAAGCCATTTTGGAAAGAAAATCCGTTTTTTTTCCCCTTCACTTGTGACTTCAGGGCAGTTAATCGTGTGAAATACGGCACACTGTACAGAGTAACATGAGGCAGTAGGAGCCGGGGCGGAGGGGAAGAAAGGGCCTTTTGTGTGAGTTGGCTGCCGTGCCGGTTAGAGGCATAGGGATGAGGAGAATGACACCAGCAGCAGCTGGGAGACAGAAGGCTCGTCGGATGACTGGAGCAGCATCCACTGGATCTCTGGTGCTGCCCATCTCAAAGGGGCGCGCTGAAACTGAGACTGCCCGGGCATCAGTGCCCCCCGCTCCATCGACCCCCCGCCATCCTCACCCCTACCCCCACCCCGTCAACCCTCCGCCATCCTCACCCCTACCCCCACCCCGTCAACCCCCTGCCATCCTCACCCGTACCCCCACCCCTTCAACCTCCACCATCCTCACCCCTACCCCCACCCCTTCAACCCCTCTCCGAAGTAATAAAGCGCATAACCTAATACCGTCGCTGCAGGTATGTGGGGCAGGCCTTGATCTTTCTCTCAGATCTCCGGCGCAGGGAGTAAGGAGTCTGATCCGGCGGGCAGGAATTTGCTCAGTGGTCTGGCTGCAACGCAAACAGGTAGATAAGGGCCCGGGTGCCGGCTGATAAGGGCCAGAACTGGGCCAGTGCTGGGCCAGTGCTGGCTGGCAACGTCACAACCTGACGGGAGCGGAGTGGAGTGGCAATGTGTGTGTGTGTGTGTCTGACCCGACCGACAAATACAGAGCGTAGTTGCATGGAGCATGGAGGATAGTCGCATGGAGAATAGTCGCATGGAGAACAGTCGCACGGCGTACAGAGAGTTGTTGCATGGAGCAATTGTCGCATGGAGTATGGGGGGAGGCCTCACAGTGTTTGCAGAAAGGAGTTCTGAGACTGTAGACTATTAGTAGGCCTTCGGTGGTTGAGCTAGTGGTGCCAGCTTGAGCTGTGTTTAAAAAACACTTGCCTCGTATCTTTTTATTCTCCCAGATACTTCCTCAACTAGTTATAAATGGAAACGGATCTCCTTATTAAATGCATACTGGGTATGTTTTACCATTTGTACCATTCGTATTTGTTTAATCTCTGTCCCTTCATGATCAGATCCCATATCCATCTCTGTAGGCTGGAGTTGCTTTAGGAGAAGCTTTTGAAATACTCTACCGACTCCGATCACCTCGTCCTCATCGCCCCAAACTCCACATTTTACAGTGTCACTTGCTATTTTAGACTCGGAGACGAGAACCTTAATCTGGTTGATGTGCCTTCTGATGTTTGCCCAGTCAGACCCCTGGGCAGAAGAGATCTTTAGCGAACAGAGGGGGTCCGATTTCAGCAGTTCAGTTTGTGAGTCATGCTTTGCTGGTTCTCTGATTTCTGATATAGCGGGGCAGGGTGCCCTGTTTGCTGTGTCTTTATTCGTGTACTCTGAGCGCAGTCTTACTTCTGTTAGTGTGTCTTAGTGTTCGCTGCTGCCTTCTGTCTGTGAATGTGTCTGTGAGTGTGTCTATTAGTGTGTCTGTAAGTGTGTCTGTTATTGTGTGCTGCTGTCTTAAGATTGTTAGTGTGTCTGTTGTTGTGTCTGTTAGTGTGTCTGTTAGTGTGTGCTGCTGCCTTCTGTCTGTGAGTGTGTCTGTGAGTGTGTCTGTTAGTGTGTGCTGCTGCCTTAAGATTGTCAGTGTGTCTGTTAGTGTGTGCTGCTGCCTTAAGATTGTCAGTGGTCTGTTAGTGTGTCTGTTAATGTGCGCTGCTGTCTTATGTCTGTTATTGTGTCCGTTAGTGTTTCTGTTAGTGTGTCTGTTAGTGTGTCTGTTAGTGTGTCTGTGAGTGTGTCTGTGAGTGTGTCTGTTAGTGTGTCTTAGTGTGTCTGTTGGTGTGTTTGTTAGTGTGTCTGTTAGTGTGTCTGTTAGTGTGTCTGTTAGTGTGTCTGTGAGTGTGTCTGTTAGTGTGTCTGCT
>NC_137921.1:8633108-8635608 GCF_963457725.1 Sprattus sprattus | reverse complement strand
CTGTGTGGGGTTATCAGACGGGCAAAAGTGAAAGTAAAAGTAGCCAAGAACTAGTGATGTTGGCTGTGCTGGTGGGAAGAAGAGGTCCAGCTGAGATAAGAAGCACATCATGGGGAAGGGCTGAAGTCACTCCTGAGGGATTTTTTCCCCTCCGTGAGCATCAACGTCACAAACGTCACAGTTTAATAACTCCATAAGAATGTCAGAGGAGGAAATAGAACCGAAAGTCTGCATTTAGGAAATGAACAGAGATGTTTATCTGGTTGAAAAGGTCAAAGCGGACGGTTTGAGTTTTGCATTCCGTCTCACACAGCAGTTAACCTTCCGGAGATGCAGAGCAGGGAACGCGCACGGAACGTCTTTGTTTACAAAAACGCCTGGGCAGAATCGCGACGGATGTCTGCGCTAGCAGGAAATGAATCGGAGGGGTCGTGCTAATGGAGCTCCAAAGGTCATTATGTACCTTCAGGGGGTGTAGAGTCTTTTTTTTTAGGAGATTTACCGCAGCTGAAGCCGCAACCACACATCAGACTAGGAAGGAAAAGCATAGGAAAAGAGTTCAAGGTGTTTTTTTTGTTTTGATTGGGTTCCTTTCATACTGTCTGTTGAGGGGTGACACTTTGCTGTGAATGGTGCAGGTGCTGGTGTGCATATGGAGCGAGCGTCTCCTCTTCATCAGAATGACTTCCTGTCATTGCAGTCACGCTTGGAGTTAACAAACGACGTCTCGCCTCCTGGTGATGTTTCAAGTCCTCTTCAGAAGGAGCGAGGCAATCACTCACAAAATACGGTGGAGAGAGACAGAAAACACACACACACACACACACTCACAGAAAAAACACTTAACAAGAACACTGACGGAACACTTCACAAGTACACTGACGGAAAAGAATGTCCTCGTGTTCCACAACTACCATTTGTGTGTTCTCTGATCTTTCTGTCTTACAACAATTGCAGCCTCTAAATGCATTCAAAGAGAGACTGTATGCCTTATTTTATCTCCCCTCCTCTCCTCTCCTCTCCTCTCTTCTCCTCTCCTCTCCTCTCCTTTACCCTCCTCTCCTCTCTTCTACTTTTCCTCCTCCCCTCCCCTCCTCCCCCCTCCTCCTCTCTCCTCTCCCCTCCTCCCCTCCCCTCTCCTCTCCTCTCCTCTCTCTTCCTCTCTCCTCTATCCTCCTCTCCCCTCCCCTCCACTCCTCTCTTCTTCACTGTAGGCCAGATGCAAAAAGTTGTTCTCAAGTCACAGAGATGCAGGTGCAGATGCAGCGTCTGGTTCAGCCTCTAAAACCACCAGGCGTTAGTGGGCAGCTAATGATTCTCTAGAGCGTGTGATTCTCTGTGGCTTCGCCTCAGATTCATGTGTTTGACAGAGATTAAATGGGAGGGGGGGGGGGGGGGGGGGGTGTTAATGAATGGGGTGAACATAGAAGTAAACCAAAGAAGAGATAATAGATAGAGAAAGGTGCGAGATAAGGAAAGAGTGAGAGGTTGAGAGCGAGACTGGAAGAATGAAAATGACATCTCGACATCTCGCCTCCTGGTGATGTTTCAAGTATTGAAAGAGGAGCGGGAGAGATAGAGAGGGAGAGAGATGGAGAGGGAGAGAGAGAAAGAGGGAAGGAGAGAGAGAGAGAGAGGGGGAGTGAGAGGGAGAGAGAGAGAGGAAAGGGGAGAGAGAGAGAGGGGGAGTGAGAGGGAGAGAGAGAGGACAGGGGAGAGGGGGAGAGATATAGAGTGAAGGGAAGGGGAGAGAGGGAAGGGGAGAGGGAGAGAGAGAAAGAGGGAATGGGAGAGGGGGAGAGAGATAGAGGGGGAAGGGGAGAGGGAGAGAGAAAGAGGGAAGGGGAGAGGGAGAGAGAGAGGGAGAGAGAGATAGAGGGAAGGGAAGGGGAGAGAGAGAGGGGGAAGGGGAGAGGAAGAGAGGGAAGGGGGGAGGAAGAGAGAGAAGGAGGGAAGGGGAGAGAGAGAGGGAGAGAGATAGAGGGAAGGGGAGAGAGAGAGAGGGAAGGGGAGAGAGAGAGGGAAGGGGAGAGGTGGTGAGGCTGAGGGAGAAAGAGGGAGAGACCTAGAGAGAGGGGGAGGGGTTGAGGGAGAGAGAGAGAGAAACAGAAGGGGAGCAATTACAAGTAATTATTTGCTGAGTCTGGAGGGCAAACATGGGTCTGTGGAGGAGAGGAAGGAAGGAGGAGAGGAGGGGAGACAGAAGAGAAGAGAGACAGAAAGAGGGGAAAAGAGGAGAAGAGAGGAGAGGAGAGATGTGATGTGATGTGATGTGATCTGTTTGAAAAGCAGCTGTTCATACTGACTAACCACACTCAGACCCTCCTTACCATTCCCCTCCATCTTTCTCTTAACAGCTGTCTCTTTCTCTCGCACTGTCTGTCTGTCTCTTTCTCTGTACTCTCTCTCTTTCTCTCTCTTTGTTTGTCTGTCAATTTCTTTCTTCCCACTCTCTCTCTCTCTTTCTGTCTGTCTGTCGATCTGTTCGTCTCTATTTTCT
>NC_137921.1:8618108-8630608 GCF_963457725.1 Sprattus sprattus | reverse complement strand
TAAAGCACTTTGAATTGCAAATCTTGTACGAAATGTGCTATATAAATAAAGTCTTACTTACTTACTTACAATAAACGTGGCAACGTTTCGTACTAAACCCGTTGACGGATGACACAACAGACATGAGATGCTAACCCTAAGTCTGGGATTGACTAAATTGTAACGCTACTATAACTTAGAAAAAAAACCTTGTGTCTGGAACAGAGCTGTAGTCGATAACGCTAAGGGAGTGCATAGCTCTGGCTTGTACAAGTTTATTCAGATTTGGTGATTGAAAACGCATGAGAACCATTGAAACTCCACATTAATATCTGTGTGTAAAAAAAAAATGTCAACTTCTCCACTAGTCTTTTACAGAAGGCTACTAACTGACTTGACTTCTCTTCTAGTTATTTGCCCCATAGATTATGCCCCTAGAATTCTACTGTAATGTGTTCAGATTGCTAATTAACGTAACAGCATGACTCGTCATGACTATTAGGCCGTGTGAAATTTCCGCCGTGGCTGAGAGTGAGTTTGGGCTTTTAGGGTGGGGCAAAAACACACAGCTGTGAAGGAGAAGAGAGGATTTATAAGACGAGACGAGAGCAGCATTGTGAAACAGAACGCCGGCACATTAATCATTTTTATCTCTATTATATCGTTTTCATAATTGTAACCGGAATTGAAATTGAAATTGGACTAATTGCACAGCCCGCCATAGTGTGTGTATGTGGCATGTATGTGTGGTTTTGTGCATTTTACTTCACGGTCACACTATAAAAAAATCTCTCTCTCTCTCTCTCTCTCTCTCTCTCTCTCTCTTTAGATGCATGAAGTGGCATATCGGTAACATTGCTCTCTTTTCCACTCCTAAAAACAGACAAATACTTTTTTTAGTTAATTTAACATATTAAACTAATACTGTGAACTTCCTTTATGACATATATTGGTCAATTATTTTTTTTGTTTAGCCATTTTAATTTTATGCATAGTTATGTCATGACAATGTTACAGATATGCCACAAGCTATATCTTCACCATTACTGGAGAGAATGTGAATGTTTTTACAGATTCTTGGGGCAATTTCTAGCTATATATTACCTGCATTTATTCTCCCTAAAGTTTTTGCTTAGTTTTTTTTTGGTCAATTGTTTTCACCGGAAAGACATCCTACGTTCCTATGAGAGTGCATACACATAAAGTTCGTAACTGGTTATAAGATTGGAGAGTTTTTTACAAGCTCCGCATTAGCAAAAATAGTGATTTTTTGGTATATTCCAGTTGCAGGGATCCTTTGTATCAGCCTCAGTTAATTTCAAATGGATTCCTCTAATTTTGACAGAATTATTTAAGTTTTATCTTTTGAAATCATGTTACCGATATGCCAACCGATATGCCATAATATCCCAACCTGTTTTTTGTTGTTAAAACACTTTGGAAATACTATAATCATTTTTTTTTTCATTGAAAAAGAGAAAGAACATCTAACCCTCCAGAAACATAAGATTTATTAACCAAAATATTACCATTTTATGTTTTAATTTGACTGTAATACCAAATTGTGGCATATCGGTAACATTTTTTTAAATTGTTGTATTTTTGTCATTATCACATGAAGGAACAAAATATGAAACTGTTTTGTAAGAACCTAATACCATGTTTCAGTTTATATAACAATACTTGAGAAATGTGTTTAGTATTGGACAAATATATGATGTTTGTGTATTTTTGTGGCAATTCGGTAACGCAGCCTAGGGTTAGTTTTGGAGAAGCTATTTATGATATGGCCAAATTATTCATCTTATTAGGTTATTTGGCTACGAATGAGGTTATGTGAAGAGTTTTGAAAACATTCAGACATTATAAGCATTTCCTATTTGCAATTTTAGTAATAGCGAATTTAAAAGAAAATATTACTAACTATTGGGTTGCAAAACATTCATAAATTTCTCTTTCTAGGACATTTTTTTAAATATGCGGTGTGTCTAAAATGGTCTTGGATTGCTTAAGCAGCATTAAAGAAACATCACATCTTAATGGGCACAATGTCTCACCCTGTATCTTTATACGCTGCCACTATTGTAGATGTGGTATTTTTCATGATCGGCTGATACAAAATGGCCCCCACCATAGTGGAGAATCATTTAAACCTCTATAAACTATACATTTAATGAAAGCTCATGAAGTGTACATGTCATTTAACATCTTATTTGGCACATCAGATGTTTCTATATGGATGTAGAAAACAACTATCCGTACTAAGTGCATACGAAATTTACGCCACTCGTCACGACTGAATGAGTCAGGATGACCCGCACCATAGTGGAGAATCATTTAGACCTCTATAAATTACACATTTAATGAAAGCTCATGAAGTGTACATGTCATTTAACATCTTATTTGGCACATCAGATGTTTCTATATGGATGTAGAAAACAACTATCTGCACTAAGTGCATACTAAATTTACGCCACTCGTCACGACTGAATGAGTCAGGATGACCCGCACCATAGTGGAGATCATTTAAACCTCTATAAACTATACATTTAATGAAAGCTCATGAAGTGTACATGTCATTTAACATCTTATTTGGCACATCAGATGTGTCTATATGGATGTAGAAAACAACTATCCGCACTAAGTGCATACTAAATTTACGCCACTCGTCACGACTGAATGAGTCAGGATGACCCGCACCATAGTGGAGATCATTTAAACCTCTATAAATTATACATTTAATGAAAGCTCATGAAGTGTACATGTCATTTAACATCTTATTTGGCACATCAGATGTGTCTGTATGGATGTAGAAAACAACTATCCGTACTAAGTGCATACTAAATTTACGCCACTCTTCACGACTGAATGAGTCAGGATGACCCGCACCATAGTGGAGATCATTTAAACCTCTATAAACTATACATTTAATGAAAGCTCATGAAGTGTACATGTCATTTAACATCTTATTTGGCACATCAGATGTGTCTATATGGATGTAGAAAACAACTATCCGTACTAAGTGCATACGAAATTTACGCCACTCGTCACGACTGAATGAGTCAGGATGACCCGCACCATAGTGGAGATCATTTAAACCTCTATAAACTATACATTTAATGAAAGCTCATGAAGTGTACATGTCATTTAACATCTTATTTGGCACATCAGATGTGTCTATATGGATGTAGAAAACAACTATCCGCACTAAGTGCATACTAAATACACGCCACTCGTCACGACTGAATGAGTCAGGATGACCCGCACCATAGTGGAGATCATTTAAACCTCTATAAATTATACATTTAATGAAAGCTCATGAAGTGTACATGTCATTTAACATCTTATTTGGCACATCAGATGTTTCTATATGGATGTAGAAAACAACTATCCGCACTAAGTGCATACGAAATTTACGCCTGTCGTCACGACTGAATGGGTCAGGATGACCCGCACCATAGTGGAGAATCATTTAGACCTCTATAAACTACACATTTAATGAAAGCTCATGAAGTGTACATGTCATTTAACATCTTATTTGGCACATCAGATGTTTCTATATGGATGTAGAAAACAACTATCCGTACTAAGTGCATACGAAATTCACGCCACTTGTCACAACTGAATGAGTCAGGATGACCCGCACCATAGTGGAGAATCATTTAGACCTCTATAAACTATACATTTAATGAAAGCTCATGAAGTGTACATGTCATTTAACATCTTATTTGGCACATCAGATGTGTCTGTATGGATGTAGAAAACAACTATCCGCACTAAGTGCATACTAAATTCACGCCACTCGTCACGACTGAATGAGTCAGGATGACCCGCACCATAGTGGAGATCATTTAAACCTCTATAAATTATACATTTAATGAAAGCTCATGAAGTGTACATGTCATTTAACATCTTATTTGGCACATCAGATGTTTCTATATGGATGTAGAAAACAACTATCCGTACTAAGTGCATACGAAATTCACGCCACTTGTCACGACTGAATGAGTCAGGATGACCCGCACCATAGTGGAGAATCATTTAGACCTCTATAAACTATACATTTAATGAAAGCTCATGAAGTGTACATGTCATTTAACATCTTATTTGGCACATCAGATGTGTCTATATGGATGTAGAAAACAACTATCCGCACTAAGTGCATACGAAATTTACGCCACTCGTCACGACTGAATGAGTCAGGATGACCCGCACCATAGTGGAGAATCATTTAGACCTCTATAAACTATACATTTAATGAAAGCTCATGAAGTGAACATGTCATTTAACATCTTATTTGGCACATCAGATGTGTCTATATGGATGTAGAAAACAACTATCCGCACTAAGTGCATACTAAATTTACGCCACTCGTCACGACTGAATGAGTCAGGATGACCCGCACCATAGTGGAGATCATTTAAACCTCTATAAATTATACATTTAATGAAAGCTCATGAAGTGTACATGTCATTTAACATCTTATTTGAGAGACTGTCTAGGGTGGGCAGAGCAGAGAGACTGTTTAAGGTGGGCAGAGAGACTGTCTAAGGTGGACAGAGCAGAGAGACTGTAAAAACCTCTATAAACTATATAATTGGGTCAATGACGTGACGCCTAAGGTGGGCAGAGCAGAGAGACTGTCTAGGGTGGGCAGAGCAGAGAGACTTTCTAAGGTGGGCAGAGCTGAGAGACTGTCTAGGGTGGGCAGAGCAGAGAGAGAGTCTCTCTGCTCTGCCCACCCTAGACAGTCTCTCTGCTCTGCCCACCTAAGACAGTGTCTCTGCTCTGCCCACCTAAGACAGTCTCTCTGCTCTGCCCACCTAAGACAGTCTCTCTGCCCACCTTAGACAGTCTCTCTGCCCACCTTAGACAGTCTCTCTGCTCTGCCCACCTTAGACAGTCTCTCCTCTGCCCACCTAAGACAGTCTCTCTGCCCACCTTAGACAGTCTCTCTGCTCTGCCCACCCTAGACAGTCTCTCTGCTCTGCCCACCTTAGACAGTCTCTCTGCTCTGCCCACCCTAGACAGTCTCTCTGCTCTGCCCACCTAAGACAGTCTCTCTGCCCACCTTAGACAGTCTCTCTGCCCACCTTAGACAGTCTCTCTGCCCAACTTAGACAGTCTCTCTGCTCTGCCCACCTTAGACAGTCTCTCCTCTGCCCACCTAAGACAGTCTCTCTGCCCACCTTAGACAGTCTCTCTGCTCTGCCCACCCTAGACAGTCTCTCTGCTCTGCCCACCTTAGACAGTCTCTCTGCTCTGCCCACCCTAGACAGTCTCTCTGCTCTGCCCACCTAAGACAGTCTCTCTGCCCACCTTAGACAGTCTCTCTGCTCTGCCCACCTAAGACAGTCTCTCTGCTCTGCCAACCCTAGACAGTCTCTCTGCTCTGCCCACCTAAGACAGTCTCTCTGCCCACCTTAGACAGTCTCTCTGCTCTGCCCACCCTAGACAGTCTCTCTAATCTGCCCACCCTAGACAGTCTCTCTGCTCTGCCCACCTTAGACAGTCTCTCTGCTCTCCACCTTAGACAGTCTCTCTGCTCTGCCCACCTTAGACAGTCTCTCTGCTCTGCCCACCTTAGACAGTCTCTCTGCTCTGCCCACCTTAGACAGTCTCTCTGCTCTGCCCACCTTAGACAGTCTCTCTGCTCTGCCCACCTAAGACAGTCTCTCTGCTCTGCCAACCCTAGACAGTCTCTCTGCTCTGCCCACCTAAGACAGTCTCTCTGCCCACCTTAGACAGTCTCTCTGCTCTGCCCACCTAAGACAGTCTCTCTAATCTGCCCACCTAAGACAGTCTCTCTGCTCTGCCCACCTAAGACAGTCTCTCTGCTCTGCCCACCTAAGACAGTCTCTCTGCCCACCTTAGACAGTCTCTCTGCTCTGCCCACCCTAGACAGTCTCTCTAATCTGCCCACCTAAGACAGTCTCTCTGCTCTGCCCACCTAAGACAGTCTCTCTGCTCTGCCCACCCTAGACAGTCTCTCTGCTCTGCCCACCCTAGACAGTCTCTCTGCTCTGCCCACCTAAGACAGTCTCTCTGCCCACCTTAGACAGTCTCTCTGCTCTGCCCACCCTAGACAGTCTCTCTAATCTGCCCACCCTAGACAGTCTCTCTGCTCTGCCCACCTTAGACAGTCTCTCTGCTCTCCACCTTAGACAGTCTCTCTGCTCTGCCCACCTAAGACAGTCTCTCTGCTCTGCCCACCCTAGACAGTCTCTCTGCTCTGCCCACCCTAGACAGTCTCTCTAATCTGCCCACCTAAGACAGTCTCTCTGCTCTGCCCACCCTAGACAGTCTCTCTGCTCTGCCCACCTAAGACAGTCTCTCTGCCCACCCTAGACAGTCTCTCTAATCTGCCCACCTAAGACAGTCTCTCTGCTCTGCCCACCTTAGACAGTCTCTCTGCTCTGCCCACCTAAGACAGTCTCTCTGCCCACCTTAGACAGTCTCTCTGCTCTGCCCACCGAAGACAGTCTCTCTGCTCTGCCCACCTAAGACAGTCTCTCTGCCCACCCTAGACAGTCTCTCTGCTCTGCCCACCTTAGACAGTCTCTCTGCTCTCCACCTTAGACAGTCTCTCTGCTCTGCCCACCTAAGACAGTCTCTCTGCTCTGCCCACCCTAGACAGTCTCTCTGCTCTGCCCACCCTAGACAGTCTCTCTAATCTGCCCACCTAAGACAGTCTCTCTGCTCTGCCCACCCTAGACAGTCTCTCTGCTCTGCCCACCTAAGACAGTCTCTCTGCCCACCCTAGACAGTCTCTCTAATCTGCCCACCTAAGACAGTCTCTCTGCTCTGCCCACCTTAGACAGTCTCTCTGCTCTGCCCACCTAAGACAGTCTCTCTGCCCACCTTAGACAGTCTCTCTGCTCTGCCCACCGAAGACAGTCTCTCTGCTCTGCCCACCTAAGACAGTCTCTCTGCCCACCCTAGACAGTCTCTCTAATCTGCCCACCTAAGACAGTCTCTCTGCTCTGCCCACCTTAGACAGTCTCTCTGCTCTGCCCACCTAAGACAGTCTCTCTGCCCACCTTAGACAGTCTCTCTGCTCTGCCCACCTAAGACAGTCTCTCTGCTCTGCCCACCCTAGACAGTCTCTCTGCTCTGCCCACCGAAGACAGTCTCTCTGCTCTGCCCACCCTAGACAGTCTGTCTGCTCTGCCCACCCTAGACAGTCTCTCTGCTCTGCCCACCCTAGACAGTCTCTCTAATCTGCCCACCTAAGACAGTCTCTCTGCTCTGCCCACCCTAGACAGTCTCTCTGCTCTGCCCACCTAAGACAGTCTCTCTGCCCACCCTAGACAGTCTCTCTAATCTGCCCACCTAAGACAGTCTCTCTGCTCTGCCCACCTTAGACAGTCTCTCTGCTCTGCCCACCTAAGACAGTCTCTCTGCCCACCTTAGACAGTCTCTCTGCTCTGCCCACCGAAGACAGTCTCTCTGCTCTGCCCACCTAAGACAGTCTCTCTGCCCACCCTAGACAGTCTCTCTAATCTGCCCACCTAAGACAGTCTCTCTGCTCTGCCCACCCTAGACAGTCTCTCTGCTCTGCCCACCTAAGACAGTCTCTCTGCCCACCCTAGACAGTCTCTCTAATCTGCCCACCTAAGACAGTCTCTCTGCTCTGCCCACCTTAGACAGTCTCTCTGCTCTGCCCACCTAAGACAGTCTCTCTGCCCACCTTAGACAGTCTCTCTGCTCTGCCCACCGAAGACAGTCTCTCTGCTCTGCCCACCCTAGACAGTCTCTCTGCTCTGCCCACCGAAGACAGTCTCTCTGCTCTGCCCACCCTAGACAGTCTGTCTGCTCTGCCCACCTTAGACAGTCTCTCTGCTCTGCCCACCTTAGACAGTCTCTCTGCTCTGCCCACCTTAGACAGTCTCTCTGCTCTGCCCACCCTAGACAGTCTCTCTGCTCTGCCCACCTAAGACAGTGTCTCTGCTCTGCCCACCTAAGACAGTCTCTCTGCTCTGCCCACCTAAGACAGTCTCTCTGCCCACCTTAGACAGTCTCTCTGCCCACCTTAGACAGTCTCTCTGCTCTGCCCACCTTAGACAGTCTCTCCTCTGCCCACCTAAGACAGTCTCTCTGCCCACCTTAGACAGTCTCTCTGCTCTGCCCACCCTAGACAGTCTCTCTGCTCTGCCCACCTTAGACAGTCTCTCTGCTCTGCCCACCCTAGACAGTCTCTCTGCTCTGCCCACCTAAGACAGTCTCTCTGCCCACCTTAGACAGTCTCTCTGCCCACCTTAGACAGTCTCTCTGCCCACCTTAGACAGTCTCTCTGCTCTGCCCACCTTAGACAGTCTCTCCTCTGCCCACCTAAGACAGTCTCTCTGCCCACCCTAGACAGTCTCTCTGCTCTGCCCACCTTAGACAGTCTCTCTGCTCTGCCCACCCTAGACAGTCTCTCTGCTCTGCCCACCTAAGACAGTCTCTCTGCCCACCTTAGACAGTCTCTCTGCTCTGCCCACCTAAGACAGTCTCTCTGCTCTGCCAACCCTAGACAGTCTCTCTGCTCTGCCCACCTAAGACAGTCTCTCTGCCCACCTTAGACAGTCTCTCTGCTCTGCCCACCCTAGACAGTCTCTCTGCTCTGCCCACCTTAGACAGTCTCTCTAATCTGCCCACCCTAGACAGTCTCTCTGCTCTGCCCACCTTAGACAGTCTCTCTGCTCTGCCCACCTAAGACAGTCTCTCTGCTCTGCCAACCCTACACAGTCTCTCTGCTCTGCCCACCTAAGACAGTCTCTCTGCCCACCTTAGACAGTCTCTCTGCTCTGCCCAACTAAGACAGTCTCTTTAATCTGCCCACCTAAGACAGTCTCTCTGCTCTGCCCACCTAAGACAGTCTCTCTGCTCTGCCCACCTAAGACAGTCTCTCTGCCCACCTTAGACAGTCTCTCTGCTCTGCCCACCCTAGACAGTCTCTCTAATCTGCCCACCTAAGACAGTCTCTCTGCTCTGCCCACCTAAGACAGTCTCTCTGCTCTGCCCACCCTAGACAGTCTCTCTGCTCTGCCCACCCTAGACAGTCTCTCTGCTCTGCCCACCTAAGACAGTCTCTCTGCCCACCTTAGACAGTCTCTCTGCTCTGCCCACCCTAGACAGTCTCTCTAATCTGCCCACCCTAGACAGTCTCTCTGCTCTGCCCATCTTAGACAGTCTCTCTGCTCTCCACCTTAGACAGTCTCTCTGCTCTGCCCACCTAAGACAGTCTCTCTGCTCTGCCCACCCTAGACAGTCTCTCTGCTCTGCCCACCCTAGACAGTCTCTCTAATCTGCCCACCTAAGACAGTCTCTCTGCTCTGCCCACCTAAGACAGTCTCTCTGCCCACCCTAGACAGTCTCTCTAATCTGCCCACCTAAGACAGTCTCTCTGCTCTGCCCACCTTAGACAGTCTCTCTGCTCTGCCCACCTAAGACAGTCTCTCTGCCCACCTTAGACAGTCTCTCTGCTCTGCCCACCGAAGACAGTCTCTCTGCTCTGCCAACCCTAGACAGTCTCTCTGCTCTGCCCACCTAAGAGAGTCTTTCTGCCCACTTTAGACAGTCTCTCTGCTCTGCCCACCCTAGACAGTCTCTCTAATCTGCCCACCTAAGACAGTCTCTCTGCTCTGCCCACCTAAGACAGTCTCTCTGCTCTGCCCACCTTAGACAGTCTCTCTGCTCTGCCCACCTTAGACAGTCTCTCTGCTCTGCCCACCTTAGACAGTCTCTCTGCTCTGCCCACCCTAGACAGTCTCTATGCTCTGCCCACCCTAGACAGTCTCTCTAATCTGCCCACCTTAGACAGTCTCTCTGCTCTGCCCATCTTAGACAGTCTCTCTGCTCTGCCCTGCTCTGCCCACCTTAGACAGTCTCTCTGCTCTGCCCACCTTAGACAGTCTCTCTGCTCTGCCCACCCTAGACAGTCTCTCTGCTCTGCCCACCCTAGACAGTCTCTCTGCTCTGCTCACCTAAGACAGTCTCTCTGCTCTGCCCACCTAAGACAGTCTCTCTGCCCACCTTAGACAGTCTCTCTGCTCTGCCCACCTTAGACAGTCTCTCTGCTCTGCCAACCTTAGACAGTCTCTCTGCCCACCGAAGACAGTCTCTCTGCCCACCTTAGACAGTCTCTCTGCTCTGCCCACCTTAGAAAGTCTCTCTGCTCTGCCCACCTTAGACAGTCTCTCTGCTCTGCCCACCTTAGACAGTCTCTCTGCTCTGCCCACCTTAGACAGTCTCTCTGCTCTGCCCACCTTAGACAGTCTCTCTGCTCTGCCCTGCTCTGCCCACCTTAGACAGTCTCTCTGCTCTGCCCACCTTAGACAGTCTCTCTGCTCTGCCCTGCTCTGCCCACCTTAGACAGTCTCTCTGCTCTGCCCACCTTAGACAGTCTCTCTGCTCTGCCCACCCTAGACAGTCTCTCTGCTCTGCCCTGCTCTGCCCACCTTAGACAGTCTCTCTGCTCTGCCCACCCTAGACAGTCTCTCTGCTCTGCCCTGCTCTGCCCACCTTAGACAGTCTCTCTGCTCTGCCCACCTTAGACAGTCTCTCTGCTCTGCCCTGCTCTGCCCACCTTAGACAGTCTCTCTGCTCTGCCCACCTTAGACAGTCTCTCTGCTCTGCCCTGCTCTGCCCACCTTAGACAGTCTCTCTGCTCTGCCCACCTTAGACAGTCTCTCTGCTCTGCCCTGCTCTGCCCACCTAAGAGAGTCTCTCTGCTCTGCCCACCTTAGACAGTCCCTCTGCTCTGCCCACCTAAGACAGTCTCTCTGCTCTGCCCACCCTAGACAGTCTCTCTGTCATCCTGACTCATTTAGTAGTGACGAGTGGCGTAAATTTAGTATGCACTTAGTACGGATAGTTGTTTTCTACATCCATATAGAAACATTTGATGTGCCAAATAAGATGTTAAATGACATGTACACTTCATGAGCTTTCATTAAATGTATAATTTATAGAGGTTTAAATGATCTCCACTATGGTGCGGGTCATCCTGACTCATTCAGTCGTGACGAGTGGCGTACATTTAGTATGCACTTAGTGCGGATAGTTGTTTTCTACATCCATATAGACACATCTGATGTGCCAAATAAGATGTTAAATGACATGTACACTTCATGAGCTTTCATTAAATGTATAGTTTATAGAGGTCTAAATGATTCTCCACTATGGTGCGGGTCATCCTGACTCATTCAGTCGTGACGAGTGGCGTGAATTTCGTATGCACTTAGTGCGGATAGTTGTTTTCTACATCCATATAGACACATCTGATGTGCCAAATAAGATGTTAAATGACATGTACACTTCATGAGCTTTCATTAAATGTATAATTTATAGAGGTTTAAATGATCTCCACTATGGTGCGGGTCATCCTGACTCATTCAGTCGTGACAAGTGGCGTGAATTTAGTATGCACTTAGTACGGATAGTTGTTTTCTACATCCATATAGACACATCTGATGTGCCAAATAAGATGTTAAATGACATGTACACTTCATGAGCTTTCATTAAATGTATAGTTTATAGAGGTTTAAATGATCTCCACTATGGTGCGGGTCATCCTGACTCATTCAGTCGTGACAAGTGGCGTGAATTTAGTATGCACTTAGTACGGATAGTTTTTTTCTACATCCATATAGACACATCTGATGTGCCAAATAAGATGTTAAATGACATGTACACTTCATGAGCTTTCATTAAATGTATAGTTTATAGAGGTTTAAATGATCTCCACTATGGTGCGGGTCATCCTGACTCATTCAGTCGTGACGAGTGGCGTGAATTTCGTATGCACTTAGTGTGGATAGTTGTTTTCTACATCCATATAGACACATCTGATGTGCCAAATAAGTTGTTAAATGACATGTACACTTCATGAGCTTTCATTAAATGTATAATTTATAGAGGTCTAAATGATTCTCCACTATGGTGCGGGTCATCCTGACTCATTCAGTCGTGACAAGTGGCGTAAATTTCGTATGCACTTAGTACGGATAGTTGTTTTCTACATCCATACAGACACATCTGATGTGCCAAATAAGATGTTAAATGACATGTACACTTCATGAGCTTTCATTAAATGTATAGTTTATAGAGGTTTAAATGATCTCCACTATGGTGCGGGTCATCCTGACTCATTCAGTCGTGACGAGTGGCGTGAATTTAGAATGCACTTAGTGCGGATAGTTGTTTTCTACATCCATATAGAAACATATGATGTGCCAAATAAGATGTTAAATGACATGTACACTTCATGAGCTTTCATTAAATGTGTAGTTTATAGAGGTCTAAATGATTCTCCACTATGGTGCGGGTCATCCTGACTCATTCAGTCGTGACGAGTGGCGTAAATTTCGTATGCACTTAGTACGGATAGTTGTTTTCTACATCCATATAGAAACATCTGATGTGCCAAATAAGATGTTAAAAGACATGTACACTTCATGAGCTTTCATTAAATGTATAGTTTATAGAGGTTTAAATGATCTCCACTATGGTGCGGGTCATCCTGACTCATTCAGTCG
>NC_137921.1:8605608-8608108 GCF_963457725.1 Sprattus sprattus | reverse complement strand
CTATCCACAAACCCCTCCTAAAAGGTCACACACCAGCTTTTTCAGATGACATACTTTCTGAATTTGTGCAGTGCTACATAAATAACATCTGGTGTGGGCGTGCTATTTATTTCTGAGGAAATGAACTTATTACAAACTGAACTCAATATTAGATATGTAAAGCTCTTTTTATGTGCCACTGTACATGAGGGCCGTGTGATTGTGGTTTGATGTGTGCATATATGTCACGCCAGCGCTGAACTCTGCTCCTGCCACGCCAACTTCGACTTCAACTCACGCACCTCCGTCTCCCCCACAATCACCGGAGTACAGTACACACCTGTCACTTCTCTCCTTAAACCCTTCACTCCATGTCTGACCTCGCATCATCATAAGATGGCCCATTCTGTAAGTAAACAGCACAATGTAACCCTAAGAAAAGAAAATGAGACCAAGTTATAAGAATTAAACCTGCCCTCTGCTCAGTGTTTTTAAAAGAGAAATATGTTTGTCATTATGTAAATTCAGCCTACAGACCTAGTACGTTGAAAGTGCACAACACCACAGTTTACAAAGCATAGGCTAATAAAAAAATGTAATCACCACAGATTTAGAACATCCACAGTATTTTTAATGAATCAAGTGCCCACTTTCTGAACTGTCAAAGATCAAGCTGAAACTTCAATTAAACTGCCACGAACATATTTCGGTCAGGGGTTTGTGTTTTATTTTAACACGATCACTCCAGTTATCACAGTCCCCCTTTTGCATTATGTTTCATATGTAGTTCTGTTCCAAAACTAGCAAGCTAGCTACCTAAAACGCATGTAAAAACCTTGTAAACACCATCAATAGGCAGCTGTGGCCTACTGGTTAGGGTTTCGGGCTGGTAACCGGAGGGTAGCTGGTTCGATCCCCGACCAGTAGGAAAAAATGCGGGCGGGGAAAGCCATGGCTGAAGTGCTCTTGAGCAAGGCACCTAACCCCAATCACTGCTCCCCGGGCGCCGCCAAAGGCAGCTCACTGCTCCGGGTTAGTGCGCTTCACTGTGTGTATCACTGTGTATATCACTACCCTGCATGGGTAAAATTCAGATGTAAAATTCAGAGTGTGTGTGTGTGTCACTATCTCTGCCGTAAACAGTCACTAGGGCTCAATAGCTCAGTCGGCACTGACAGAAGCTTGCCAACCCACTAACTGGTGTATTTTGGCAGTATAGCTGGCAATGTCATGCACAATCATAAACCTTAACACACTCTTACACAGCAGTACAGACTCCCATGCACAATCACAGACCTTTACACACTCTCACTCACTCTCACACACTCTCACTCACTCTCACACACTCTCACTCACTATCACACACTCTCACACACTCTCACTCACTCTCACACACTCTCACTCACTCTCACTCACTCTCACTCACTCTCACACACTCTCACTCACTCTCACTCACTCTCACACACTCTCACTCACTCTCACTCACTCTCACTCACTCTCACACACTCTCACACACTCTCACTCACTATCACACACTCTCACACAGCAGAACAGACCCTCTTTCATCCTTAGAGTTGCCCACAGACCACCTACCTTTACACACTCTCACACACTCTCACTCACTCTCACTCACTCTCACACACTCTCACACACTCTCACACACTCGCTGTTCTACTGTCGTGGTGAGGCTGCTGGTGGGGTCAGATGAGGCTTCATTAGTACAGGTCCTGTGGCAGTGGCTAAGGCTGCAGTTGTTCTCGCTGGTTCTCTCACATATCTATACACACCATCAGGTTCCTTCACACACTCTTACGCACTCTTACACACTCTTACAGTCTTACACACTCTTACGCACTCTTACGCACTCTTACACACTCTTACAGTCTTACACACTCTTACACACTCTTACACACTCTTACCGTCTTACACACTCTAACAAACTCTTACACACTCTTACACACTCTTACAGTCTCTGACACATGTTACACACTCTTACACACCTCTTACACACTCTTACAAACTCTTTCACTCTTACAAACTCGTACACACTCTTACACACTCTTACACACTCTTACAAACTCTTACTCACTCTTACACACTCTTACGCACTACGCACTCTTACACACTTTTACAGTCTTACACACTCTTATGCACTCTTACGCACTCCTACTCTCTTTTACACACTCTTACACACTTGTACACACTTTTGTACACTCTTACTCTCTCTTACACTCTCTTACACACTCTTACACAATCTTACACACTGTTACACACTCACCCCCTGCCCTTGTGTGTGCCAGCTGGTTAGGGTTCATTAGTGTTGGCCGGTGGGGCTGATGCTGGTCTAGGAGAGATGGAGAGATGGAGAGATGGAGAGATGGAGAGATGGAGAGATGGAGAGATGGAGCCACTCTAATGGGCTTAAACAAACCACATCCTCCCTCTGAACAGACACTGAGCACACTGCCTTTATCGCTCTCTCTTTCTCTCTCTCTCTGTCTCTCGCTCTCTGTCTCTCTCT
>NC_137921.1:8590608-8593108 GCF_963457725.1 Sprattus sprattus | reverse complement strand
GTGGCTAGCACAACCACTTCATGAAATGCATGTGTGACCATTGAGTTGCACAGTTTATGACTCTAGCAGTGCATGTCTTCAAGGTTGGACCAGTGTTTTTGGCATTGAGGAAATCCAAAAGTAACTGAAAGTAATCAAGTTACATTTCTTAAATAGTGTGATACTTGGATTAGGTTACTGAATACAATTTTTACCAGGTAATCAGTAATTGTATCGGAATACATTTTTAACGTAACCATCCCAACCTTGCATTTGGGTCACATCTAAGATCATCAGGCAGTTTGTTCCAACATAACAGCTAATCCATGTTTGATTTGGTGTATGGGCTCTGAACTAAGAGCCCTACTTGGTTTAAAATATTTAAACATCAGAGATGTATTCTGGGCCCAAAACATTCAGTGAGTTATATACTAGTAGCAGTACTTTAAAATCAATTCTGTCTCTACCTTGGAGCCAGTGTAAAGATTGTAGAACTGGAGTGATGTGCTCTGTTTGGATAATGTAGAATGAGCTCCATCCTAATAATGGTCTTTTTGGGTAGACGAGTTGAGAAACCATTACAGTACTCCACCATATAGGAAATAAAAGCAGGAGTTTCTCTTGGTCTTGTTTTGATGGACACCAAACCTTCTTCCTGGCTACATTTCTATGATGAGAGAAGGCTCTTTTTTTGTCCTCATTTAATTGGCTCATCTAATTATTGAATCGCTCTAAACATTGACACAGTGAGTTATTTATTGGGCTGTAGTGGTGAGAGAGTATCTTCTGCATAGCTATGTTAATCAGTGTTTTTGCTTCTATACAATCTGGCTGCATATTGAGGCAGCATATAGAGATTAAACAGAATAGGTCTGAGGACGGGTCCCTGAGGGACTCCACATATCACAGCCACTGAATCAGATAACTGCCAATGCTGACAAAGTAACTCTGGCCTTCTAAATAATACCTGAACCAATTAGGGAGTGCTCCGGAAAGGACTACTCTGTGTGTATGTGCGTCTGTTTCAATGTGTGTGTGTGTGTGTGTGTGTGTGTGTGTGTGTGTGTTTGTGTGTGTGTGTGTGTGTGTGTGTGTATGTGTGTGTGTGTTTGTGTGTGTGTGTGTGTGTGTGTGTGAGAGAGCGAGAGAGAAGGCAGTCATAGATGGAGTGGACCTAAGTGAGACTAACGCTGAGCTCCTGCTCTACTCTCCGAGTCTCTGCAGCACAGAGCATCAGCGCTAATGATTCCTTCTTAAAGCAGAGGGAGAGAAAGAGAAAGATGGAGAGGGAGAGAAAGGTAGAGAGAGTGTTGGGGAAAGAGAAAGATAGAGAGGGAGAGAGGAAGATAAAGATGGAGAAGGAGAGGGAGAGAGAGGTAGGAGAGAGATGTATAGAGGAGAAATAGTGTTGGGGAAAGAGAAAGATGGAGAGGGAGAGAGAAAGAAAGATGGAGATGGAGAGGGAGGTAGAGAGAGAGGTGTAGAGAGGGAGAAAGAGTGAGACACAAATGGAGAGAAAGGGAAATTACCAAGAGAGAGCGCCTTATCAGAGAAACAGGAATTACAAGAGATAAAAAGGAATACAAAGGGAACACAATGTAAGACAAAGAGATAAGAGAGAAATGCAGTGAAAGAAAAGATAGATAGGGAAAAAGATGGAAAGAAAGAAAAAGGTCTCTGTGTGTCTGTGATTTACTAAGCCGCGCAGAACTGTGCATTTTTCTGTAGTGTGTAAATATGTGTGGGTTTTATTAAGCAGTGGAGGACTGTGTATTTTTCTGTTGTGTGTGTGTGTGTGTGTGTGTGTTGGTGTGTGTGTGTGTATGTGTATTTATGTGTGGTGTGTGTGTGTATGTTTCTGTGGTGTGTGTGTGTATGTGTGTGTGTGTGTGTGTGTGTGTGTGTGTGTGTGTGTGTGTTATTAAGCAGCCGAGGACTGTGTATGTTTCTCTGCTGTGTGTGTGTGTTTTATTAAGCAGCGGAGGACTGTGTATGTTTCTGTGGTGTGTGTGTGTGTGTGTGTGTGTGTGTGTGTGATTGCAATCCCCGTTCGAACCTTTAGCGGGGCTCTCTGGTCTCAGTTGTGCTACAACACTGCTGTTTACATGAACAACAAACAAACAACAACACACACACTTGGCACAGACAGCTTTGTGTCTCTCTGATCTCTGCCTCTGTCTGTCTCTGTCTGCCTTTCTATTTGTTTGTCTCTGAGTCTCTGTGTCTCTGTCCCTATGTGTCTCTGTGTCTCTCTGCCTCTCACTCTGCCTCTCTGTCTGCCTTTTTGTCTGACACACACCCGCTCTCTCTGCCTCTCTGTCTGCCACACACCCTCTCTCTCTGCCTCGCTATTTCTCTCTCTCTCTCTCTCTCTGCCTCTCTCTCTCTCTCTCACTCTGTCTCTCTGTCTGCCTGTCTGTCTGACACACACCCTCTCTCTCTGCCTCTCTGTCTCTTTCTCTCTCTGCCTCTCTGTCTCTCTTTCTCTCTTTCTCTCTGCCTCTCTATCACTCTCTCTCTG
>NC_137921.1:8583108-8585608 GCF_963457725.1 Sprattus sprattus | reverse complement strand
CAAGACAAGACAAGACAAGACAAGACAAGACAAGACAAGACAAGACAAGAGAAGAGAAGAGAAGAGAAGAGAAGAGAAGAGAAGAGAAGAGAAGAGAAGAGAAGAGAAGAGGAGAGGAGAGGAGAGGAGAGGAGAGGAGAGGAGAGGAGTGGAGTGGGAAGGAGACGTGCCTGCTTTAGATGGAATGTGCAGTGAGAGGGCGGTGTGCAGATGAGGGCGATGTGCAGGACGAGGGCGGTGTGCAGACGAGGGCGGTGTGCAGACGAGGGCGGTGTGCAGACGAGGGCGTGTAGAACCTGATATTGTAATAATTTCCCGATAATGTAATACAAATTCCTTCATAAGTCCCAAAAACATGTAATAAAACCTGATAATGTAATAATACCCCGATAATGTAATAAAGTGCATTTCCCAATAATTTTGCAGAACCTGATAATGTAATAATTACCTGATATTGTAATAACTTTGGTTGATGCTGTAGCATCAGGTCTCCAGTTTCAGAGGTCCAAACAGTGAAGCTGTCCAGAGACCTGCTGCTTCACTATTAGCAGATACAGTATATATTTTATATGATTGCGAATGCACAATTTTTACAATGGTGAAAGGGATATTCAGTGGTAA
This sequence comes from Sprattus sprattus, assembly GCF_963457725.1. Classification (NCBI taxonomy): domain Eukaryota; kingdom Metazoa; phylum Chordata; class Actinopteri; order Clupeiformes; family Clupeidae; genus Sprattus; species Sprattus sprattus. The sequence continues at coordinate 8,584,987 of NC_137921.1, read as the reverse complement.
TCAACTAATAGAGAAAAAATAAGAACATTTTGGTATGTTATAGACCGGCAGCTAATGGGCACATACTGTACCAGGCCAATCAAATCGTCTTTTGTCATTCGTCAGTCGCTCGGATTGGTTATAGCGCCATTTCTATTGCGTGGCATTGCGTGCAGAGGCAACTTAACAGACAACCGTGGTGTTGTGCCAGACCCTTGTACAGCTTCTTGCTGTACAGGTTTGGCTTGCGAGGCTAAAGGCCTATACCATAGACATGTAGACATACTATACATGTCTATGGCCTATACCATTGGGATCAAAATATGAGCAAAACAATAGTGGGTGGTTGTCTACACAGCATCACTATTTGGTCTGAATAACTGGTGTCCCAACATTTCAGCACTGACCAAAGTTTTTACAATATCAGGAATTTATTACATTATCAGGTTCTGCAAAATTGAGGCTAACCTGATAATGTAATAACTTCCAATTAATGTAACATTTTATTACATTATTGGTATGGCGATTGTTACATTATTGGGAAATGCACTTTATTACATTATTGGGGTATTATTACATTATCAGGTTTTATTACATCTTTTAGGGACTTATGAGGGATTTTTTATTACATTATCAGGGTTATTACGTTATCAGGAAATTATTACATTATCAGGTTCTACAGGGCGGTGTGCAGATGAGGGCGGTGTGCAGATGAGGGCGGTGTGTAGATGAGGGCGGTGTGCAGATGAGGGCGGTGTGCAGATGAGGGCGGTGTGCAGACGAGGGCGGTGTGCAGATGAGGGCGGTGTGCAGATGAGGGCGGTGTGCAGACGAGGGCGGTGTGCAGACGAGGGCGGTGTGCAGACGAGGGCGGTGTGCAGACGAGGGCGGTGTGCAGACGAGGGCGGTGTGCAGATGAGGGCGGTGTGCAGATGAGGGCGGTGTGCAGATGAGGGCGGTGTGCAGATGAGGGCTCAGCTCTGTGTAATTATTTCCCCTCTGCTTGCCTCCCTCTTCACACATTTGTTGGCGGTCATTAACGGCACACACACACACACACACACGCACACACACACACACACACACACACACACACACACACACACACACTGCAGGGAGGAAGATAGAGAGGAGAGAGAGAGAGAAAGAGAGAGCGCCTGTTGGTTTAAGCGTGATGGTAAGAGAGAGCGATAGAGAGGGAGAAAGAGAAGAGAAAGAGAGAGCGCCTGTTTGTTAAAGTGTGATGGTGAGAGAGAGAGAGAGAAGAGAGAGAGAGAGCGCCTGTTGGTTTAAGTGTAATGGTGAGACAGAGAGAGAGTCTGTTGGTTAAAGCGTGATGGTAAGAGAGAGAGAGAGAGAGAGAGAGAGAGAGAGAGAGAGCGAGAGAGAGAGAGAGAGAGAGAGAGAGAGAGAGAGAGAGAGAGAGAGAGCCTGTTGGTTAAAGCGTGATGGTGAGAGAGAGAGAGAGAGAGAGAGAGAGAGAGAGAGAGAGAGCGATAGAGAGGGAGAGAGAGAAGAGAGAGAGAGAGCGCCTGTTGGTTAAAGCGTGATGGTGTGAGAGAGAGAGAGAGAGAGAGAGAGAGAGAGAGAGAGAGAGGGAGAGAGAGAGAGAGAGAGCCTGTTGGTTAAAGCGTGATGGTGTGAGAGAGAGAGAGAGAGAGAGAGAGAGAGAGAGAGAGAGAGAGAGAGCCTGTGGTTAAAGCGTGATGGTGTGAGAGAGAGAGAGAGAGAGAGGGAGAGAGAGAGAGAGAGAGCCTGTTGGTTAAAGCGTGATGGTGTGAGAGAGAGAGAGAGAGAGAGAGAGAGAGAGAGCATGTTGGTTAAAGCGTGATGGTGTGAGAGAGAGAGAGAGAGAGAGAGAGAGAGAGAGAGAGAGAGAGCCTGTTGGTTAAAGCGTGAT
>NC_137921.1:8579488-8582908 GCF_963457725.1 Sprattus sprattus | reverse complement strand
CCTGATATGGCACAGATTGGGTCCTCACATGGCACAGATTGGGTCCTGATATGGCACAGATTTGGTCCTCACATGGCACAGATTGGGTCCTGATATGGCATAGATTGGGCCCTGATATGGCACAGATTGGGCCCGGATATGGCACAGATTGGGCCTGATATGGCACAGATTGGGGGATCTGATATGGCACAGATTGGGTCCTGATATCGCACAGATTGGGGGATCTGATATGGCACAGATTGGATCCTGACATGGCTCAGATTGGGCCTTCACATGGCACATATTGGGTCCTGATATGGCACAGATTGGGGGATCTGATATGGCACAGATTGGGTCCTGACATGACACAGATTGGATCCTGACATGGCTCAGATTGGGTCCTGATATGGCACAGATTGGGTCCTGACATGGCTCAGATTGGGTCCTGACATGGCACAGATTGGGTCCTGGTATGGCACAGATTGGGCCCCTGATATGGCAAAGATTGGGGGATCTGATATGGCACAGATTGGGTCCTGACATGGCTCAGATTGGGCCCTGATATGGCACAGATTGGGTCCTGATATGGCACAGATTGGGGGATCTGATATGGCACAGATTGGGTCCTGATATGGCACAGATTGGGTCCTGATATTGCACAGATTGGGTCCTGATATGGCACAGATTGGGTCCTGATATGGCACAGATTGGGGATCTGATATGGCACAGATTTAGTGAGTTCAGGGCCAGATGAGGCCCAGGGTCTGATGCATAGCATTAATTTGCTTCAGCCTGTCATCTATGCTAAGCTAAGCTAAGCAGCATCAGCATCTCTGTGTATTAGTCGCAATGACAGACGCAGCAACACTCGCCCAGACCAGTGTCGGTAGCACATACAGACAATCATCCCACATCTCACGTTATACATCGCACGTCTTGTGTCTCACGTCTCACATCACACGTCTTGTGTCTCCCGCTCACATCTCACGTCTTGTGTCTCATATTACACGTCTTGTGTCTTACGTCTCATGTCTCACACTACACGTCTCAAATCACACGTCTTGTGTCTCATATCACATGTCTTGTGTCTTACGTCTCATGTCTCACACTACACGTCTCAAATCACACGTCTTGTGTCTCATATCACACGTCTTGTGTCTTACGTCTCATGTCTCACACTACACGTCTCAAATCACACGTCTTGTGTCTCATATCACACGTCTTGTGTCTTACGTCTCATGTCTCACACTACACGTCTCAAATCACACGTCTTGTGTCTCATATCACATGTCTTGTGTCTTACGTCTCATGTCTCACACTACACGTCTCAAATCACACGTCTTGTGTCTCATCACATGTCTTGTGTCTTACGTCTCATGTCTCACACTACACGTCTCAAATCACACGTCTTGTGTCTCATATCACATGTCTTGTGTCTTACGTCTCATGTCTCACACTACACGTCTCAAATCTGACGTCTTGTGTCTCATATTACACGTCTTGTGTCTTACGTCTCATGTCTCACACTACACGTCTCAAATCACACGTCTTGTGTCTCATATCACACGTCTTGTGTCTTACGTCTCATGTCTCACACTACACGTCTCAAATCACACGTCTTGTGTCTCGTATCACACGTCTTGTGTCTCATGTCTCACATCGCACGTCTTGTGTCTCATGTCTCACATCACACGTCTTGTGTCTCATATCACACGTCTTGTGTCTCATGTCTCAAATCTCACGTCTTGTGTCTCATATTACACGTCTTGTGTCTCATATTACACGTCTAGTGTCTCATATTACACGTCTTGTCTCACGTCTCACGTCTCAAATCACACGTCTTGGGCCCTATCTTGCCGATCAGAAACGCAAGTAGGACGGCGCCAAGCGCAAGTAGCTGTGTGGGCGGCTCTATGGCGCAGTTGCTATTTTAACGGCGGAAAAAACACACTTGCGTCCAGCGCAAGTGTCAAAAGGGTTGGTCCAAAGGAGGTTACTCAGCCATAGGTGTGGTTTGGGCGTAATATGCAATAAACCAATCCGAGCGTCATTTCACATTCCCTTTAAGAGCGAGGAGCGCATAGTCCATAGCGGCTTGTTATTTTGATGGCGGAATTACCTGGTGGAAGATCGGAAAAGTTCACAGCCGAGGAGACCGACGTGAGATTTACACCAATTTTTTGGCAAGCCATATATAATTACAAGGAAAATAAAGTATTTACCACTTGAGGAAATCATTGTGATATCCATATCCAAGATATTTTGAAAATAGGCATACATCTAGCATAGCCTACACATTGACCCAAATGATTCAGGTTAATTGAAGCTGCGTGACATTTGATTTATTGTATGGCTTTGTAAAAAGCCGGGAGATAGATATATATGGGGATGCGAGAAACCCTCCAAAAGTAAGCAAAGTCAAGCAAGCATGTCAAGATATTGCCGTGATTGTTTCTGCAACGGGGCACCCGAAAACGTTGCCGAAAACGTTATAATGACGTCCGGAGACGTGGGACATCCAAGCTGGAAGGTAACACACGTTCTCGTGCCTTCACGGGAGGTGGATCTGCCTCGACCCAGGATCTGACGGCAGCAGAGGACATCGCCACGTCTACCCTCACGCCTGAGAGCCTGCAGGGATTTGGGGGCATGGAAATCGGCACCCAAGCCAGTGCACCAGCTGACCAAACCCAAGGTACATAAATAAAGTCCACATACACAAAGATGAGTTTACAAGATTTATAATAATACTGGCATTAAATAAATGCAACAAAGCTGTACAATAAATCAAATGTCACGCAGCTTCAATTAACCTGAATCATTTGGGTCAATTGTGTACGCTAGATGTATGCCTAGTTTTAAAATGTCTTGGATACGGATATCACAATGATTTCCTCATGTGGTAAATACTTTATTTTCCTTGTAATTATATATGGCTTGCCAAACAGTTGGTGTAAATCTCTCGTGAAGACGACAGAAGTAAAGTGTAGCCTATAGGTCCTATACTGTGCGGGCAAGCACATGCGCCCTTAAAATAGCGTTCTGAATATGCGTTACAGACTTTAGACATTGCGCCTCACATTAGACCAGCTTTTTTTTGGTCAATGGCGCACGGCGCACGGCGTTGTTTTGAAACTGCAAAATACCACTTGCGCCAGAGAAACGCCTTCTCTGTTCCGCCCCCGCCCATGTCGACGCAAGTTCATTTCGAAGCGCGCCTCTGGAGGGAAAATCGCGCTGTGCGCTGGGTGCAAGATAGGGCCCCTTGTGTCTCATGAGAGTAGAGGCGTGCGGTAGGGATGGACATAATGGCGGGGGGGGAGGGGGGGTGTTGTAGAGGCGTGCGGTAGGGGTGGACATAATGGCGGGGGTGTGGGGGGGGGGGTGTAGAGGCGTGCGGTAGGGGTGGACATAATGGCGGGGGTGTGGGGGGGGGTGTAG
>NC_137921.1:8566988-8571988 GCF_963457725.1 Sprattus sprattus | reverse complement strand
TTAAATCAGATTGGACACACCGGGGCTCATTTGCACATCATGTTGCGATATGATACTGTTGTAAAAGTGTGTGTGTGTGTGTGTGTGTGTGTGGGGGTATGTGTGTGTTTGTCTGCTTGTCTGTGTGTGTGTGTGTGTGTGTGTGTATGTGTGTGTGTGTGTCTGCTTGTCTGTGTGTGTGTGTTTGTGTGTGTGTGTGTGAGGAGGGGGGTGGGAGCTGCATGCATGTGTGTGTTTGTGTGTGAGACAGAAACATTCTATGTTTATTTTATGATGATGTGTGTGTGTTTACGATGAGATTACGATGTGTACAGTCTCCCCAGCACTCCTCCCTTCTTCACAATCTTCTCCATTCTCTCCTTCATAACACACCCTCTCCCTGTTTGTGTTTGTTTGTGTGTGTGTGTGTGTGTGTGTGTGTGTGTGTGTGTGTGTGCGTGCGTGTGTATGTGTGTGTGTTAGCCATGGTAGGTGTGTTTGTGTCTATAGTGACCATTTATCCTAAGTTTGTCCCTTTGTTTGTCACTTGGTTGTTGGCGTTGATCAGGGGTATTGTTGACGCTTGAAAGAAAGGTAATCCAGCGAGGTCCGTTTAAAGCTGTTTGCTTTATTAACAAAAGGATGATACAACTTGTTTTGCAAATAAATAAATAAAGTTTAAACACAGAGTAACGAGGCCTATCCTCGCCATCACCGTTGCCAGATACCACAGCCCAAGGTCAAAAAGCTTTGTGCTCCCAATCAGCCGCGTCTACCACCGGGTCACGCTCCTATTTATCCTCCTTTTCACCTGTAGAGGGCACAAATCCTCGCAAAAATAGAAACATTAAAATAACGTAAAATGAATACCGAAATGGCTCCTACATAACCGGCCCCTAATTGTATTTGGTGAGCAAAACAATTACTAAATTAAATCAAAATAGGAGCCTTAAAATCATTACGTTTCTATGCATCAAATCAAGCATATTACAGACAAGATAGTGAGAGTACTTGACCATTTTCATCTTGACTCTTCAAGCTTTGTCTTCATCACCCTCAAACAGAGTTTTGTCATGGGTCTTTTATGATGCTGCTTTGGGTCTTGATTGTCACGGTGCACACAAGCCCTTTCTGGTCAGGGAAAACTTCAATTATTCTTCCTGCAACGCAGGAGCCTCTTTGTGCAGTTGGGTCCACCAAAGCAACATCTCCACACTGGAAGTTCCTCCTTTTGGTATTCCACTTTTGGCACTCTGTAGACCCCTCTGGTCATGATGAGTAGACCCCTCTGGTCAGTAATGGTGAGCAGACCCCTCTGGTCAGCAGTGATGAGTAGACCCCTCTGGTCAGTGATGATGTGTAGACCCCTCTGGTCGGTGATGTGTTGACCCCTTTGGTCGGTAGTGATGATAGACCCCTCTGGTCCGTGCGTAAACCCCTCTGGTCAGTGAGTAGACCCCTCTGGTCCGTGCGTAGACCCCTCTGGTCAGTGACGAGTAGACCCCTCTGGTCAGTGACGAGTAGACCCCTCTGGTCAGTGACGAGTAGACCCCTCTGGTCAGTAATGATGTGTAGACCCCTATGGTCTATGTCCGCCATTCGTCCTTTTCGTCCTATTGGTTCCTGACGCAAGCTGTTGAGCACATCTACAAGACAGTTGGTTAAGTCAGGCCCTTTGAGCACTTCTGCATTCAATGCTTTTCCACAAAATGATGCTCCACAATCAAACACAACCTTTAATTTTCGTTTCTTTGGGTGGTAAGCTTCATGGTGGGACAGGTTCCACACCTTTCTATCCATTCTGGTCAGTTGCCCCTTTGGCACAATTTCTGATTGTCCTTTGCTGGTTGTGTCATTCAAAGCGGCATACACTCCATTCATGACTGACTGTTTCCTGAATTTGAATTTCCTTTTCCGGCTTTGGAGACGTTGTTCTGCAAGGCTACAGTTATTAGGCAATGTACCATGATCCTTCCTAAATGGTAACTTTAGACTGTAATGTCCATCCACAATTTTAGAAGATTCATCTGTGATTTTCAAAAACTGTTTGTCTTCAATGGACATTTCCTTCACCTCTTCGCACAAATTCGCTGAAATTTGGTTGACTGTATGAGACTGAATTTCATTGGTAGATCCTTTCCCTACTGGGCCATTCACTACCCATCCGAGCATTGTTTTCATTGCATATGGGCCGTCTCCTTCACTGTTTATGACTTGCCAGGGCTCTATTGCTTTGGGTGCGTTTGTGCCTATCAGCAATTCAATGCCTGCATCAATGGTGGAAAGTTTGACATCTTTAAGATAAGGCCACTTTGAAAGAGACTTCTGGTTGGGTATGTTAGTCTTTGTTACAGGAATCTTTGTTTGTGTGTATGTCTCTGGCAGAGTTATGAACCCATTGTCATGAAGTCCACTTACTTCCAGTCCTGTGATGATGTTAGTAGACATCATTTTCTCCTGGCCCATTGTGCGCAGCATGATGCTTGTTCTTTTCCCTTGTACGTTAAGCTGGCGCATTAATCTATCAGTACAAAAGGTGGCCGAGCTGCCGGGGTCAAGAAATGCATACGCTTGTATAACTCTGCTGCCCTTGTTTGATTTTACCTTAACAGGTACGATGGACATCAGACACCGTTCTTCACCGGCCCCAGTTTGACTGCATGTTTCGAGGGACACAAGGCCTGTGTTCACCCTGTTGGGTTCCTTGGCGGTTTCCTTATTCGTTTCCTGTTTTCCTGCTCCTTTGTTCTGCTCCACTTGTCCTATGTGCAGTACAGTAGGATGCGCCCTCTTGCAAATGGTGCATGACTGACGCTTGTTGCAGTCCTTACTCATATGGCCTGTTAAGAGACATGCAAAACAGATACCTCTTTCCTTCAAGAATGTGATCTTGTCAGTGTGACATTTCTTTTTAAACCAAGAGCAGCTTGCCATTAAATGTTCTCCTGCGCAAAACAGACAGTATGGCCTATGTTGGCCTGGTGATGGGCTATTCCACTGTTTGTGATGAGTGGGGATGACATCAATGGTTGCTGCATTGGTTGTGAATCCCTTGTCACTGAATTTGGTTTTCACGGAACTTGAGTGAATGGGCCTTGGACCTTGTGCTTTTGGTGAGGGATCTTGTATATCACCAAAGACAGGATCTGTCAAGATTTTGACTTGTCTTTCGATGAACTCAACTAAGGTTCCGAATGTGGCTCTGCGGTTTGTAGTTTCTTGAAACTTGCATACTTCTACTCTCCATCCCCCTCTCAACTTGTAGGGCAATTTGCTGACTAACAACTTCAAATTAGAAGCCAGATTTAATTCATCCATGTAGGCAATTTCATTCATGCCATTCAAGCAACCTCTGAGGTACAGAGCATATGATTTCAGGGTTTGTGAATCCTCAGATCGAATGGAGGGCCATGTCAATGCCCTTTTAATGTATGCATTGGAGACTATAAACTCATTTCCAAAGTGCTCTTGGAGCAATTCTTTGGCTCTTGCAAATCCAATATTTGCGTCTAAGAAGAGACATGTCTTAACTAGCTCTCTGGCCTGTCCAGATGTGTATTGCTCTAGATAAAACAATTTGTCCTTTGCATTGTCAATTTTGCTCTCTATAATATGTTCAAATGAACTGATAAAGGATCTGTAGTCAATTGGATCATTACTAAAAACCTTCATCTCCTTTCGTGGCAAGAATGTTTTGTCCTGTTGCCTAATCAAAGATGCTGTGATGTCATTTTGCCTCTGTAGAATTTCATAGATAGCAGTGTCTTGTTCACCAGGAGAGGTCCTAGGTGCATTCCCTTGGGACTGTCGTCCTGAGTGGGGTGCTAAGTGGGGCTGTGATGGACCTTGGGGGTGCAGAGTGGTTTGATGAGAGGACCTATGGCGTGAAGGCTCATAAGTGTGGCTTAGGAGTTGTGGCTGAGTCGGTCGTTGACTTGGCTGGGCAGTAGATCTGTACAGAGATGTATCTGGCCAGACGGGGGGCCGCACAGATGGAAGGAAATACGGCTCTTTGCTGGCATGAAGTTGCATTGGTTGAGGAGGGAGGGCATGTGATTTAAGTCTAACACTGGCATCTTGCATTCCTTTGCTATGCCCCTGTATTTTAAGTGTTTTCTCCAAATGCTCATTCATTCCATCTCTCTGTGAAACACTGCTTTTTCGATCACTTAATACATCAAGTTTGGCATTAGCTTCATCTAATTCGCTTTGGACAGCTAACATTTCCTTTTGTTTTCTCAATTGTTCTTGTCTTTGCGCCAACTCCGCTTCCTCGCTCTCTATGGCGTGCTTTTCTTTAAGACCCGCCAATCTAACTACTAGCGCAGCCTTGTCCCCTGCTGCGCGACTTAAGGCTGTGGAGGTTGAAGAGACCTTTGATCCCGTATCGTCTACTTTCCTTGCATGAGTTGCAGAAACACTGTCCTCAGGTCTTATTTCCTCATCATCATCATCGCACCGTTTGTGTTCAACTAGCCATGCATTCGCCTCCAACAGGAACGATTTATTAATCTCTCCTTTGTGTTGATACCACACGTCATCAGATTCGCGTTCCTTTTCTGCCAATACATGCTGATAATCATTGTGACTAGCTTCAAATTCACCCAATAAATCATCATATCGTGCTACATTTTCCATCACTTGTTCTACATTTGACGGAACAATCATCAATTTTTTAATAAAGTTCATCTTGCGTGTAAGCATTCCAAGTTTTATCTTTCTCGCTTTACGCAAATCTTTTGCGGCTTCATTTTCATCCAGCTCAGTTGGCACATTTGTGTCTTCTGGCTTACCGTGTTCACCAGCCATTGTGTAACAAAAAAGGGAATTATCTTCACAAAAATCAAAAGTATCCTTTCCAACAATGTTTATGCTCCGTTGCAATTCATTAATCCAGCAAGGTGGCAAATGCGCGCATAAATTCACAAGCAGCGCTTAACTTTCCTCTAGTAACTTAAAGTCTTATCAAACTTGCTCCAAAGGCAATCCATGATTCAAACAAAAATATTATCTAACAAATA
>NC_137921.1:8559488-8561988 GCF_963457725.1 Sprattus sprattus | reverse complement strand
ACACTGTTCCAAAGCGCTACATATGCTTCCATCACCACAAACTCAGCACCAATCATCTGAGAGCAGTAAGAATGTCACTCATCTATTTGTTGTTTAAAACTTTAAAGAGACACTTTTCAAAAAACCTATTTTCATTGTTAGTAAGGGTCTATGATTACATGCAGTTGTATTATACTCACATATGCATCATTTATGTACTGTATTCATTATTGAAGAAGTCATTCATTATATGGAACGTTCGTCTGGGTTATTATTGTTTGCAACCCTCTTTTACTACTCTATAAGCTATTTATTGTGGCCTGGTATTATAAAGCGTTACTGATTGACCTCTATGATTTATATGAGTGTCTGAGCTAGATACAGGTATATGAGGTGATGTATATGAGTGTCTGAGCTAGCTACAGGTGTATGACATGATTTATATGAGTGTCTGAGCTAGCCACAGGTGTATGACATGATTTATATGAGTGTCTGAGCTAGCTACAGGTGTATGACGTGATTTATAGGAGTGTCTGAGCTAGCCACAGGTATATGACATGATTTATATGAGTGTCTAGTAAGTTAGCTTCAGGTGTCTGAGCTAGCTTCAGGTATATGAGGTGATGTATATGAGTGTCTGAGCTAGCTACAGGTGTATGACATGATTTATATGAGTGTCTGAGCTAGCCACAGGTGTATGACGTGATTTATAGGAGTGTCTAGTAAGTTAGCTTCAGGTGTCTGAGCTAGCTTCAGGTATATGACGTGATGTATATGAGTGTCTGAGCTAGCTACAGGTAGGCATAGGCTGGCATTATGTGGTATTTTTTGTAATGTCACCCCGAGTATCAAGATTAGGGTTGGGTACCGAGAACCGGTACAAATACGGCACCGGTTCCATACAACCGATACCTACCCGGACCGAAATGCAACGCAGATTTCGGTGCTTCCTGTCGGTGCCGGAGCAGATTTTTTTTTTTTTTTTTTTTTTTTTTTAATTTAAATTTTTATAATTTAACAAAACTAGCGATAGCTAACGAGATGTAACGTTAGTGGCGTAGATCTTTCTGAGTACGATCTGTATACTTTTTTGTGTTGCTAACAGATTTCGTGGGGCACATATAAAACTGCTCCATCTCCCAATGTAGACTCTCGCCTGTGTCGCTCACGCTGCATTCCGTATGGGACTAGTGGAAACGAGATTTGTGTTGAGTAGTTGCCATGGTAATGGGTTGACTTGCGTGTGGTTTCGGTTTCAAGATAAGTGTGGTTGTTCTAAGCAGAAGTTGGATACGCTTTATTAAACGGAGAGCTACCGTCTCATCCAAAGATATTCCTTCTCAATGTGAGTTCTTAAGAGAGCACTCGGACGCTACAATAACATTGCAAGAGCAGGCAGCCTTGCACAGAGCAAGCACAAACAGAGCAAACTAATTAATATTTTTTTTTACTCTGAAGGCAAACATGCTCATATTTCTGCAAAAGTATTACTGAAGTGTGAAGTGTGTGTACAGAGTGTGTTATGTATTTATTTATATTTATTTAAGTATACTGTAAACAGTTGTTATAAGTTAATATATTGTTCATAGTTGAAGTTAAAAGGTTTGAAGCCAAATGTTTTGTATTTATTTTTATTTATAGTATACCTTAAACAGTTAATATATTGTTAAATTTGAAGAAAACTATTTGCCTTGGCAATAAATAAGCCTAATGTCTTTAATTAAAAAAAAAAAAAAAGTATCGGTTCTGGCACCGTTTAGGCACCGGTATCGTTTTAAAAGTATCGGTTATGTACAGGTATCGGAAAAAACCCAAACGATACCCATCCCTAATCAAGATATCATCAGATATTGTGCTGAAATATCAGTGTAAAAATGCATTGATCAGTGGGTGGATGCTTGCTAGCCTTTCAGGGATAAACTGTCACAGAAGATTACTGACCTAACTGAGATATTGAATGAATGTATTGGAATGTTATCTATATGGAATAAATGAATGTCAAATTTGATCGATGTGCTGTGACCTCTTGCTGTCAAATGTTTCAACTCAGATACATCTTTGCATTTCATAGACAGACAGAAATCTATATCTCATTACGTCGTATGGATGTTCACAGACTTGACGTTTGCATGTATCACAAAGTCTCCGAAGCGCTTTAATGTAGCGGTGGTGTGTTGTTGCTCAATGAAATGTGTCATTCTCGGAGACTGACTCCTCACACATCTGCAGCAGTTCTGTTGTATCGCTCCCCAGCAGCTGTGCCGACAAGTTTCTCCGACTCTGGAGAGACACGGGCGGTCTCCAGAGAGGCGGCAAGTTTAAATATAACCTCGTCTTTCTTGCTAAGACGAGCATAGAGAGAGAGACGTCGAGGTTTGGACAGAACTTCATCGCTCTCGTTAGAGTGTGGAGACTTTGAGTTTGAGTACAACTTTATGTCTCTCATTAGGACATATAGAGAGAGAGACCGAGAGAGAGAGAGATAGAGAGAGAGAGAGAGAGAGAGAGAGACCGAGAGAGA
>NC_137921.1:8546988-8554488 GCF_963457725.1 Sprattus sprattus | reverse complement strand
TTGTTTGTGTGTGTATGTATGTGTTTGGTTGTGTGTGTGTGTGTGTGTGTGTGTGTGTGTGTACATGTTTGTTTGTGTGTGTATGTATGTGTTTGGTTGTGTGTGTGTGTGTGTGTGTGTGTGTGTGTGTGTGTGTGTGTGTGTACATGTTTGTTTGTGTGTGTATGTATGTGTTTGGTTGTGTGTGTGTGTGTGTGTGTGTGTGTGTGTGTGTGTGTGTGTGTGTGTGTGTGTATGTGTGTGTCATTGCGGGGGTAGGACACTGGAGTGTGTCGTTTGAGTGTTACATAAAGCTGGTGCTGACAGTAGGGAGAGGAGAGGAGGGTTCATCCATAAAAGACGAGGATCCTCTGCTTCATTTTTGTTTGATGTGCACATCTGATGCAGTTCCGCCGTGCTTCCTCACGCTCTTTTGTTTATGAAGAAAAATCACATAAATAGTTAAGCACTCGCTTTTCAAAAGTTGCGTCGTAAAAAAAAAAGAAAGTCAGACTCCTTCATCTACTGGCTTTGTGTCGTTTTCCCTGTGTTTTGTTTGTGTTGTTCTTGTGCCAGTCTCACATGAATGAAACTGTGGAAGCTTTCCACAAGCTTTTCGTTTTTCTTTGTGGGCTGTCTTTGTTCTTGAACACTCGTCATTCTCTGTAAGTGTAGCAGTCTATCGGCTCATTCCTCTTAACGCACCTCCACTCACACCTGATGTGATACATCAGTGCTCTTCTCTAGTGTTAAATCAGACCTCTCCTCTCGTGTTAAATCAGACCTCTCCTCTCGTGTTAAATCAGAGCTCTTCTCTAGTGTTAAATCAGATCTCTCCTCAATCAGCATTCTCCACTCATTCCTCTACTGCTAAATCAGACCTCTCCTGTTGTGATACATCAGACCCCTCCTCTAATGTTAAATCAGTTCTCTCCTCTAATGTTAAATAAGTTATCTCCTCTCGTGTTAAATCAGTCCTCTCCTATCATGTGAAATCAGTTCTCTTCTCTAGTGTTAAATCTGTCCTCTCCTCTCATGTTAAATAAGTTATCTCCTCTCGTGTTAAATCTGTCCTCTCCTCTCATGTTAAATCAGACCTCTACTCTTGTGTTAAATCAGTTCTATCCTCTAGAGTTAAATCAGATCTCTCCTCTAGTGTTAAATCAGTTCTCTTCTCTTGTGTTAAATCAGACATCTACTCTCATGTTAAATCAGTTCTCTCCTCGAGTGTTAAATCAGTTCTCTTCTCTAGTGTTAAATCAGATCTTTCCTCTAATGTTAAATCAGTTCTCTCCTCTCGTGTTAAATCTATCCTCTCCTCTAGTGTTAAATCAGTTCTCTTATGTAGTGTTAAATCAGACCTCAACTCTAATGTTAAATCAGTTCTCTCCTCTAGAGTTAAATCAGATCTCTCCTCTAGTGTTAAATCAGACCCCTCCTCTCCTGTTAAATCAGTTTTCTCCTCTAATGCTAAATACGTTTTCTCCTCTAGTGTTAAATCAGACCTCTCCTCTAGTGTTAAATCAGATCTCTTCTCTAGTGTTAAATCAGTCCTCTCCTCTAGTGTTAAATCAGACCCCTCCTCTCCTGTTAAATCAGTTTTCTCCTCTAATGCTAAATACGTTTTCTCCTCTAGTGTTAAATCAGACCTCTCCTGTAGTGTTAAATCAGACCTCTCCTCTAGTGTTAAATCAGACCTCTCCTCTAGTGTTAAATCAGATCTCTTCTCTAGTGTTAAATCAGTCCTCTCCTCTAGTGTTAAATCAGACCCCTCCTCTCCTGTTAAATCAGTTTTCTCCTCTAATGCTAAATACGTTTTCTCCTCTAGTGTTAAATCAGACCTCTCCTCTAGTGTTAAATCAGACCTCTCCTCTAGTGTTAAATCAGACCTCTACTCTAGGGTTAAATCAGTTTCCTCCTCTAGTGTTAAATCAGACCTCTCCTCTAGTGTTAAATCAGACATCTCCTCTAGTGTTAAATCAGATCTCTCCTCACTCAACGGCTCCCTCATTAGTTCCCAATGTTCAGGTGACTCCTTTGGCCTTCAGATGTCTCAGGCAAGAAAGGAGCAGTCTCTCCCTCTCTTCCCCTCTCTAACTCTCTCACTCTCTCTTTCTCATCCCCTTCTCTCGTCCTCTATCTCCTTTACTTTCTTTCATTCCCACTCTCCCCCATTCCGTGCCCCCCCTGTCTCTCTCTCTCTCTCTCCCTTTCCCTCGATCTCTTTATACTTCTTTAAACTTTCTCACTCTCTTATTCCCTCTCTCTCTTTCTCTCTCTCCACTCTTCTTCCCTCTTACCCATCCCTTTCTCTCCGTCCTGCGTCTCTCTTCCTGCAGCAGACTGGACTCTCGAGGTAGTGCGCTGAGACTAGGACTAATGTGAGTTTGCTGCCAGTTAGCCTGAGGGCCGGAGAGCTCAATAGAGCTCTATTATTCATTGCTTCGTCTGAGGATCTCCTGCCGACGGCCACTACTGGGGTTAACAGCCCTTACTGCCCCTAATCGCAGCTACAATACTGTGTCAGATAATGATATTCCACCTGTCAGGAGTCTCTGCAGTAATGTGAATGATAATGATAATCCACATGTTTGAGGAATCTGCAGTAATGTGTATGATAATGATAATCCACATGTTTGGGGACTCTAAAGTTAATGTGTCAGATAATGATTATCCACATGTCTGGGGACTCTGCAGTAATGTAGTAATGTGTATGCTAATGATAATCTGCATGTCTGGGGACTCTGCAGTAATGTGTATGATAATGATTATCCACATGTATTAGGACTCTGCAGTAATGTGTATGCTAATGATAATCTGCATGTCTGGGGACTCTGCAGTAATGTGTATGCTAATAATGTGTATGATAATGATAATCCACATGTATTAGGACTCTGCAGTAATGCAGTAATGTGTATGCTAATGATAATCCACATGTATTAGGACTCTGCAGTAATGTAGTAATGTGTATGATAATGATAATCCACATGTATTAGGACTCTGCAGTAATGTAGTAATGTGTATGATAATGATAATCCACATGTATTAGGACTCTGCAGTAATGTAGTAATGTGTATGCTAATGATAATCCACATGTATTAGGACTCTGCAGTAATGTAGTAATGTGTATGATAATGATAATCCACATGTATTAGGACTCTGCAGTAATGTAGTAATGTGTATGCTAATGATAATCCACATGTATTAGGACTCTGCAGTAATGTAGTAATGTGTATGATAATGATAATCTGCATGTCTGGGGACTCTGCAGTTAATGTGTTAGATAGTGATTATCCACATGTCTGTGCCGTGGGCCTGGCACGGGAGTGTAGTTTTGTGTTCTCTCTTAAGGTCTAGGTGATTTGTACTGGTTCAGATGCATTATTAGGTTTCCTTTGATATTAAATGCTGTTGGACAGCTTAATAATAGCTTGCGGGTGCCTGGGAGAGGTTTGAAGCTCTGTGGTCCTATTGAAAAAAAAAAAAAACTAAAACTAATAATGGCAGACACTCTGGAGAATCTCAAAGATGAGGCCGAACAGATCAGAGGCAGCTGAGACAACCGCAGACATAGCAGCCTTCTGGAGGCAGGTGTGTGTGTGTGTGTGTGTGTGTGTGTGTGTGTGTGTGTGTGTGTGTGTTTTCTACCATCATCTGGCAGGGGGGAGTAACAACAAACACAGCAGACTTTTTGCAAAGTTCCAGAAAAAAACTGTCAAAGCAGGGAGAATTGGAGGTTCAGCAAAGTTCAGGGAAAAAAAAAGATTTATAAAGGTCAGAGCACAACAGGAAAAATAAATGGATTTGTTTGTTCTTCAGAGTCAGGTGAAATTTTCTAATTTTCTACAACCATCCTCGGGGCTCTCTGCAGGGCAGCATATGCCACCTCAAACACTCTCATGCCAACGGGTACACAAGAATGCCAACCGGGATCAAACCCCCAGTGTGTGTGTGTGTGTTTGTGTATCTGTCTGTGCCTCAGTGTGTGTGCTTGTGTCTGTGTTTGTGTGCTTGTGTGTTTCTCTGTGTTTGTTTCTGTGTGTGTGTGTGTGTGTGTGTGTGTGTGTGTGTGTGTGTGTGTGTGTGTGTGTGTGTGTGTGTGTGTGTGTGTGTGTGTGTGGTAGAGGAGGTGCCTTGCTGTACAGGAACTCGGAGTGAAGGCCACACAGGCGTGCCCATAGTACTGGTCTGTATCTTACAGTAGGAGGCTGCTTGTTGATGAAGATAAACATGATGTCTAACTGTGGGGAGAATGAACCCACTACTTATGTAGCCAAACAGTTAGAGTATACCCAGCTAGCATACTCAGTTACCATACCTAGATAGAACATACCCAGCTAGCATACTCAGTTACCATACCTAGATAGAACATACCCAGCTAGCATACTCAGTTACCATACCTAGATAGAACATACTCAGCTAGCATTATCATCTACCATACCAAGATAGAACATACCCAGCTAGCATACTCAGCTACCATACCTAGATCTAACATACCCAGCTAGCATACTCAGTTACCATACCTAGATAGAACATACTCAGCTAGCATTATCATCTACCATACCAAGATAGAACATACCCAGCTAGCATACTCAGCTACCATACCTAGATCTAACATACCCAGCTAGCATACTCAGTTACCATACCTAGATAGAACATACTCAGCTAGCATTATCATCTACCATACCAAGATAGAACATACCCAGCTAGCATACTCAGCTACCATACCTAGATCTAACATACCCAGCTAGCATACTCAGCTACCATACCTAGATCTAACATACCCAGCTAGCATACTCAGCTACCATACCTAGATCTAACATATCCAGCTAGCATACTCAGCTATTATACCTAGCTAGAGCAAACCCAGCTAGCATACTCAGCTACCACACCTAGCTAGAGCATACCCAGCTAGCAGCCAGAACTGGCCAGCATATTGCCCTAATCTGGCACTGATTGCTCAGATGGGGTCCAGACCCAAGGCAAATGTGAGCTAAATGTCTGTCTTATCTGGTCCTTGTGCTAGTGGTTCTAGTGGTTCTAGTGGTTCCGTCCAGTTGGCTGTTGGATCACCATGAACCTGCTTTGAAAGAAACTATAACTTGTGAGTTGGGACTTTCCATTCGTTCTTCCTACAATGCACCATGCAGTATGTGCCCATGGGGTTTCCAGTGCCAACCATGACAGTGGCGCTTCTGCATGTGACTGCTCTTTGTGTGCAGTGTGATGTTTGATGCATAAAGATGGACATGATCTTATAAATCAGAAATAAAAGGTGCATGAAATGTGAGATTGGCTGTTGAGAGGGAGAAAGCTGAGGTCTGAGGGAGGGAAGGGTTTCAGCCAGGTGCTGCATCTTGACAGGACACTGCATCTTGAGCGAGTGGCGGTCACTGCATCTTGACAGAATGGAGGTCACTGCATCTTGACAGAATGGAGGACACTGCATCTTGACAGAATGGAGGTCACTGCATCTTGACAGAATGGAGGTCACTGCATCTTGAGAGAGTGGAGGTCACTGCATCTTGAGCGAGTGGTGGTCACTGCATCTTGAGCGAGTGGCGGTCACTGCATCTTGAGTGAGTGGTGGTCACTGCATCTTGAGCGAGTGGTGGTCACTGCATCTTGAGAGAGTGGAGGTCACTGCATCTTGTGCGAGTGGTGGTCACTGCATCTTGAGTGAGTGGTGGTCACTGCATCTTGAAGGAGTGGCGGTCACTGCATCTTGAGCGAGTGGTGGTCACTGCATCTTGAGCGAGTGGTGGTCACTGCATCTTGAGAGAGTGGAGGTCACTGCATCTTAAGCGAGTGGCGGTCACTGCATCTTGAGCGAGTGGTGGTCACTGCATCTTGAGCGAGTGGTGGTCACTGCATCTTGTGCGAGTGGTGGTCACTGCATCTTGTGCGAGTGATGGTCACTGCATCTTGAGCGAGTGGAGGTCACTGCATCTTGCAGACATGGTTTTCAACATGATGACCTCTCTGTACAGAAACCAGAGGGGTTCTGAATGGATTGCCTGTTCTGTTCCACTAACAGCCTTGATTTAAACATTTTAATGGCACCCAAACCAAGCCTTCGAAGATAGACTACTCCAAATCCTGATATGAATTACATTTTAAATGTAGAATTCCTGTCGGATTCAGCAAAGCTTTTCTAACCCAGGCTTAATCCTTGTCTTGGAGACGAGTCCCTTTTGACCCAGACCTCTCTTGAGGCCAATTTTTCCTTGTTGATGCAGTGGTGCATCATTGGCTTCAACAACACCAAGGTCACCAGAGCACTTCCCTGTATGTGTGTGTGTGTGTGTGTGTGTGTGTGTGTGTGTGTGTGTGTGTGTGTGTGTGTGTGTGTGTGTGTGTGTGTGTGTGTGTGTGTGTGTGTGTGTGTGTTACATGGCTAATTGTAATGTACCGCATTGTGAGTGAGAGCTTTAAATGGCATCCCTGAGGTACGCACAAGGAAAGGCTGTGCTCATACGGGATTGGATGGGAAACCTGTTTTATATTCACAGCCTTTATATTTCCACAGCAGGTAAATAAGCCTTTATGACACCTTGGGCTCTGGTTGCATTTGTCTGATTTGGGCTGTCTGCTTCCTGTGCCAGAACTCATCAAAACCGGCCCGTCTCCAGGCTGTAAATGAACCCAGAAGGGATGGCGATCAGAAATTGAAATTACTGCATCTGGTGAGAATCCGCGGCCAATTTCACACGCTGAATTGAACACGTGGTGCGAGTGCGCAAAAGGTCAAGTGTGTTTGTTGCGTGTGCTCAATCCTCCACGGTCAGGACAGGCGCGATGCTCTCAGTCACGTCTGATGAATGTAATGGCTTTTTTTTGGAAATCCAAGGAAACTTTCTGTTGGGTCAAGTGATGCTGAAATGATCAACGATTCCACGCGCTCTACCCATCATGCTCTCTGGCGGGGAGCCAAACCAGAGCCGCATCCAATCAGCTCCCCTCGAGGAAGGGGAATAGGCACATATATTGAACCTGCCTTCATTTTAGTTTCAGAAATACACGAAGAAAGATTATAACTTACAGGCCGGTGTACAAGGTGTGGCCATTAAAACAGGAAACTGCCATAACAAGTATGCAAGATTTATGTGACCATATTGTCTTTATAACAATTAAATTAAAGGATTGGTCTCATTATGTAATAGCCACACCTCGAATACCAGTGTCCACACTTCTCTGATACACACATTTCCCATTGACTGCACAGAGTGCCTTGAGAAGGAACATCTCTACAGAAACACATAAAAGCTCAAAAGAACTGAGAAGAAGTGAGCTATTCTCTGTATTTTCCATGTGTTTGTATGTGTGTGTGTGTGCGAGAGTGTGAGAAAGTGTGAGTGTGTATGTCTGTCTGGTATGTTTGTGTGTGTATCTGGTCTGTGTGTGAGTGTGTGTGTGTGTGTGTGAGTGTGTATGTGTGTGCGTGTGTGTGTGTGTATCTGGTCTGTGTGTGTGTGTGTGTGTGTGTGTGTGTGTGTGTGTGTGTGTGTGTGTGTGTGTGTG
>NC_137921.1:8541988-8544488 GCF_963457725.1 Sprattus sprattus | reverse complement strand
TATCTCTAGGTGCTAAATTATGTAGTACCAGCGGCCCAGTCGAGTCTGGGGACGATCCAAACAGCTTTGTGTGTACGGCGCCGCAGACATTTGCCCTCCTTGTTGTGCTGGCTGGCCGGCTTGACGGAGTGCCGCGGTGATAAATTAGCCCTTTCTTATGGATCGCTGGCAATTACGGTAAGTGGTCAGAGCACTGGCAGTGGTAGGGAGAGCAGAGGGAGGAGAGGTTTTTTAGCCAAGTGACCTGAGGGACACGCTGCACACACACACACACACAGTCACGCACACACACACACACACACAGTCACGCACACACACACACACACACACACACACACACACAACACACACACACACACACACACACACACACACACACACACACACACACACACACACACACACACACACACACACACACACACACACACACACACACACACACACACACACACACACACACACACACACACACACACACACACACACACACACACCGTTTCAGTCATTTAGACGTCCTGTTCCCGGATAGCCAGGGCAGAACTCTCAAGATGGCCCAAATGAAATTTGCTGTGGAGTGCAGCCTGTTTTATTGATGTGCCCTCGGCGGAGTGATCCAATGAAGCCACTGAGCGCTCCATCTTGTCCGGGGGGGGGTCCCATCGCTGATTGCTTCAGCCTCTTCTTCAGCCTCTCCGCTGTGGACTCACTGGAGCCGAAACACGCGTGCGTCCGCTCCCAACCTCCTTACTGTGTAGATTTTCCCCGCTTTAATTTTTCATCATCGGAATGCTGAACCCTGAAACAGTAGTGGGAGACGCAGCAGGGGTTGTCACGGAGACGCAGCAGGAGTTGTCACGGAGGCAGCAGAGCTGTAAAATGGATCCCGTGCGGGGACACAGCTCTGAGCTCAACCCCCCATGTCTGAAGCATCTCTGAAAGATCATCTGTGTTTTTCTGCATCACACTGTAGTGTGTGTGTGTGTGTGTGTGTGTGTGTGTGTGTGTGTGGGGGGGGGGCGGGGGGGTTGCTAATGCATAAAGAATGGCTTCTGTGGCAGATTTCAATTTAAAGTTTGAGCTTAGCTGCACGGCCAGTGTGTGTGTGTGTGGGGGGGGGGGGGGGGGGGAGGCAGCTCTGTGAAGAGACAACGGGGGTTCACTGGGTCCGATTAGGGAAGGATTTATCTCAGAATAGGAAACACTATATAAGTCATCTCACATAGAGTGTGCATTACGTCCTCAGCTGATTGGTCACCCAATATATCATCATTAACTGCTCCAATGTTTTGTCAATGAATGACAGCGTCTAGACCCAAATGGACACTCAGACTAATGAAGACGTGTTATATCACTGTGCTGATACACGGACTTATGAAGACGTGTTATATCACTGCAATGATACACGGACTTATAAGGACGTGTTATATCACTGCAATGATACACACACTTATAAAGACGTGTTATATCACTGCAATAATACACAGACTTATGAGGACGTGTTTTATCCTCGTACACACACTTATGAGGACGTGTTATATCACTGCGATGATACACAGACTTATGAGGACGTGTTATATCACTGCAATGATACACACACTTATAAAGACGTGTTATATCACTGCGATAATACACAGACTTATGAGGACGTGTTTTATCCTCGTACACACACATATGAGGACGTGTTATATCACTGAGATGATACACAGACTTATGAGGACGTGTTTTATTACTGCGATGATACACAGACTTATGAGGACGTGTTATATCATTGAGATGATACACACACTTATGAAGACGTGTTATATCACTGCGATGAATATTTAATGAATGGAGGAGCTCCAGTGAGGTTAACTGTGGCTGTATGTTTGGAGACCTTGTATCTTGTCAGTTTTGTTTATTCTGTTAGGTCTGTCAGCATGTCGGCACATGTTCTGTTGGTCTTTTATGTGTGTGTGTGTGTGTGTGTGTGTGTGTGTGTGTGTGTGTGTGTCTGTGTGTGAGTGTGTGTGTGTGTGTGTGTGTGTGTGTGGATTTGCCTGTCTGACGGCAGGGGAGTGTCTGGATTTTCTCTAACTATGTCTCTCACTCTATCTGTGTCTCTCACTCCATATGTGTTTCTCCGTGTCCTTCTTTCTCTCTTTCTTTGTCTTCTCTCGGTTTCCCTCTCTCTCTGTCTCTTTTCTCTTCTTTTTCCTCTGTCGTGTTTCTCTCTCTTTCTCTCCTTTTTCTTTTGTTACTCTCTCATGTTTCTCTCTCTCCCTCTGACCCTCTCTCTCTTTTCTCTCCGTCCCTGCTCCAAAGCTGTGACTCTCCTTGTTAAGGCTGTCGATTGCCTCTGCTGTTCCCATAGTGGATAGAGGAGGGTTTGATGAGACTTAACATGGAAAAAATGGGCGCTTGGCAACACTGCTCTGGATTACTCTCATACACACACACACACACCTACACACACACACACACACACACACACACACACACACACACACACACACACACA
>NC_137921.1:8524488-8526988 GCF_963457725.1 Sprattus sprattus | reverse complement strand
TTCTCTCATTCTGTGGCGCTTGCGTTCATTCACACCTCTATGGGATGAGTGACTGGGAGTGATGTGTGTGTGTGTGTGTGTGTGTGTGCATCACAGCCCCCTCTTCTCCTCCTGCGCTCCTGACTGCCTCGCTCCTACTCAGGGATAGGGTGGGTGGGTGGGGGGGGGGGGGGAGCAGCGCGACTCACTCTCTCGCTCCTGTGTGTGTGTGTGTGTGTGTGTGTGAGTGAGGGGAGAGAGAGAGAGAGAAGCGTGGCTCCTTCTGGTAGTTTTTGCGCTACACATGGCGAGCGCTGGCCGGGGGACATGGAAGATTTCAGCGCCGTCCGGAACCTGAGCCGAGAGAAAGGTAAGTCGAAAAGATAAATACAATTACACCACACAGCAGCAGCAGAGGGGAAAGACGGAGAGAGAGAGAGAGAGAGAGGGAGAGAGAGAGGGAGAAAGAAAGAGACAGAGAGAGAGAGAGAGAGGGAGAGGGAGAGAGAGGGAGGTTTGCTTCTGCACGTGCGTTCTAGAGGATAAGGAGCGGCAGAGAGAGAAAGAGCGCATGTGTGTGTGTGAGCGTATGGATGTATGTGTGCGTGTGTGTGTGTGTGTGTGTGTGTGTGTGTGTGTGTGCGTGTGAGCGAGCATGTGAGTTCAGGAAACAGAGTGCAGGTAGAGGAGGGCTGTGTCAGATGAGACCTCTACCATTTTACCTATTTTTTTGTTGAGAGCTTTTCTGTAGTGCTTTTTTATGCAAGCTGTAAACTAAGCCTTTGTGTGTGCTGGAGTGTGTGTTTGTGCACTGTAGTAGTGCCAGATTGAGTGTGTGTGTGTGTACTGTAGTGTCAGATTGAGTGTGTGTGTGTGTGTGTGTGTGTTTGCACTTGTGTGTTTGGACAGATTCCAGAAAGATGTTTTAGTGGAATTTATGCAATAAACAATCGGAGTACCAAACATGTAGAGTAGAGTGAATGTGTGCAATGTGTGTCTGTGTGTGTGTGTGTGCGTGTGTGTGTGTGTGTGTGTGTGTGTGTGTGTGTCTGTGTGTGTGTGTGTGTGTGTGTGGGGCTCACAGGCTTAATCTCCCTCTCAAACAATCTTTGTGCTCTGACACTATAGGTGGGCCGACGGAATCACACACACACACACACACACACACACACACACACACACTGCTGCGCTGCGCTTCTTAAACTCTGTCGATGCGTGGCTGAGCGACTGCGCGCCCACTGTGGCCAGATCGTGTCCGATTGATTAGCTCTTTACAAAGGCGCTTGTGATGTGCGAGGCAATAAATCATTGGCAAACTCACCTGTGAACACCTCCACTATTCTCCCAGCCTCTCTCACCGGGGAGAAGACCAGGTGGGCAGGACAAAACGCACACATGCCAGGAAGAGATAGATACACACACACAGAGACAGAGAGAGGGAGAGACAGGGAGAGAGAGAGGAGGGGAGAGAGAGGGAAAGAGAGAGAGCGAGGGGAGAGAGAGGGAAAGAGAGAGAAAGGGAGAGAGAGGGAGAGAGAGAGAAAGGGAGAGAGAGGGAGAGAGAGAGGAGGGGAGAGAGAGAAAGAGAGAGATGTAGATAATAAGAAGAGTATGGGAGAAAAGGAGAGAGAAAGAGGGAGAGTGTTTTCCTGTGTGTATGTGTGGATGTGTGGATGCGTGTGTGTGTGTGTGTTCGTGTGTGTGTGTGTGTGTGCATGTAGGTGTGTGTGGGTGTGGATGAGTGGGTTTGTGCGTGTGTGTGTGTGTGTGTGCAAGACTGACATCACCTAGGAGCAATAGCTATAAGAGGAGCCGGCAGAGGAATTGGAAAGAGAAACGGAAAAAAAACCTAAAGAATTAGAGAGAGAGAGAGAGCAAAATGAGAGGATAGAAAGAAAAAGAGTACAGACATACATACATAGGAAAGAGAAGCAGAAAGAAAGGAAGACAGAAAGAAAGGAAGAGAGAAAGAAAGCAAGGTGATGGTAGTGAATTGGTTTTGCCTCTCTGTGTGCTGTAACCATGACGAATCTCTAACACGTTCCCCCGGCACATAGTAGTCAGCTGGGAACGGCAACTAGTGCTCCTCCTCACCTCCCTCCTCTTCACCCTCCTCCAGCCTCTATTGCTCCTTCTCACCTCCCTCCTCCAGCCACTAGTGCTCCTTCTCACCTCCCTCCTCACCTCCCTCCTCCTCACCTCCCTCCTCTTCACCCTCCTCCAGCCACTAGTGCTCCTCCTCACCTCCCTCCTCCTGCCACTAGTGCTCCTCCTCACCTCCCTCCTCACCTCCCTCCTCTTCACCCTCCTCCAGCCACTAGTGCTCCTCCTCACCTCCCTCCTCTTCACCCTCCTCCAGCCACTAGCGCTCCTCCTCACCTCCCTCCTCCAGCCACTAGTGCTCCTCCTCACCTCCCTCCTCTTCACCCTCCTCCAGCCACTAGTGCTCCTTCTCACCTCCCTCCTCCAGCCACTAGTGCTCCTCCTCACCTCCCTCCTCTTCACCCTCCTCCAGCCACTA
>NC_137921.1:8511988-8516988 GCF_963457725.1 Sprattus sprattus | reverse complement strand
GGCAAAGCGCTCTGTGAATCCTACATATGCGTTAGCAGAGACTCTGCTTAATTTACTTTGAGACAGAGATCTCCCACAGTCAGCGGCCTCCTTTAAATGAAAAAAAGAAAAAAACTGATTTCAGTTGCTTCGGCAGGCGGCTTTTTGTGCAGAAAGCGACATCGCCTTAGCTCTCTGTGGAGCAGAGCTCTCATAAACACTTCCCAGTGGACACGTTCAGAGGCACAATGAGATGTTGGCCAAAGTTATTGTTCATAAAAAAAAATCGTCTCTGTAAGATTTCTAGTGAACAACCACAAGGCTTTCTCTGACAAACACGGACCAATTTCTCAAGCAGGCTGGGTCTTAAGGATGCATTCCTTGATCGGGCAAAAAGTTGTAAATATATGAACTCAACAGCCAATCCCAGTATGCACCTGTGCAAAGTGTTGATTGAGCAGTGTATGGCTTGGCCTTAGTTCCTTTGTGTGTTTCCCACACACTGAGTCAGGACTGTGTATTTTTTAAGCACACGCTCTTTACAGACAGCTAGAGTTTTGCAGAATTTGGCAAAAAAGCATAGGCTTATAGATTATTATAAATGACTGTACCCATAACTTAACATGATATAGTTGTTACCCCTTATAAAAGCCATTTTTCTGTAACGAATTAGGTGGCGGTGTCCGACTGTGTGGTGTTCACGCTCATGTAACTACTTCCTGTAAGGGAATAAGTGGTGTGTCCGACTGTGTGGTGTTCACGCTCATGTAACTACTTCCTGTAAGGGAATAAGTGGTGTGTCCGACTGTGTGGTGTTCACGCTCATGTAACTACTTCCTGTAAAGGAATAGGTGGTGTGTCCGACTGTGTGGTGTTCACGCTCATGTAACTACTTCCTGTAAAGGAATAGGTGGTGTGTCCGACTGTGTGGTGTTCACGCTCATGTAACTACTTCCTGTAAAGGAATAGGTGGTGTGTCCGACTGTGTGGTGTTAACGCTCATGTAACTACTTCCTGTAAAGGAATAGGTGGTGTGTCCGACTGTGTGGTGTTCACGCTCATGTAACTACTTCCTGTAAGGGAATAGGTGGTGTGTCCGACTGTGTGGTGTTAACGCTCATGTAACTACTTCCTGTAAGGGAATAAGTGGCGGTGTCCAGCTGTGTGGTGTTAACGCTCATGTAACTACTTCCTGTAAAGGAATAGGTGGTGTGTCCGACTGCTCTCCTGCTGCTCTCCTCTCCCATTTCCCCCTGACACACACACACACACACACCAGCACGAGTGACTGTCTACCTAAACATACTTACAGCTCCGGAGGATTTTGCGCAAATGTCACATTAGCACTTGGGTCAAGGCACACACACACACACACACACACAAACACACACACACACACACACACACACACACACACACACACACACACACACACACACACACACACACACACACACACACACACACACACACACACACACAAACACACACTGTGACTGCCTGTGTGTTAGACTTATCTGTGTGTTACAATGATATGATGCGCTTCGAGAAAACCACACGCCAACTGGGTTTAGTGAAAAGTATATATAATGCGACAAATAAGATTCATAAAATGTCCTGAAGATCAATAGTCTGCAGACTGTGAGAGCACACCAGCATGTGTTAGAAGGAGGTATGCCGGCTCAAACTGTGCCATGCCTTACAAACCAGAGATCACACACTGATTTGCAAATTGCCAACGGCACACTTGGTAGTTTTTACAACCAATGAATCCCTATGAGATGGAAATGTGCCAGCTAATCTTTTTGATTAGTTTTGATCCAATTGTGTATTCACATTCACACAATGTGTGTGTGTGTGTATTCACATTCACACAATGTGTGTGTGTGTGTATTCACATTCACTTAATGTGTGTGTGTGTGTGTGTGTATTCACATTCGTTCAATTTCGGGTTTTGATAGCATTGACCAGCGCGAGTAGAATCCCATGCATTCATTTCCATTGATTCACATTCATGTCTGACCTTTGACCTTGTCTCCCTCCCGCACACGGAGGGTTGAAGCTCTGGCCTCAGCCTTCCTCAAAAGGGCTGACACAATGAAGTCATCATAACCACTCTCACTCCAGAGACCAATGTGGCGCCGAGGACAGAAAGGGTTTCCAAGGACACCCTCTGCTCTGGTTCCCGTGGTGCCCGTCTCATCCTTGAGGACTCATGGAGATGGTGCTGATGCTGCGTTCCCAAGGCAGCCTCACAGTACTCTAAAGAATATCGCCGTCAGAATAACCACCACTGTGGGAAGAGAAATATCTCAGACATTCTTTTGTGTTTTGAGAGCTGGTATGAAATGCAGAGGGCTTCAAAGTCCTAGATGGAGAATGTGTTTTTAATATATTCTAATGAACCGCTGGATTGTGCTATGCCTGTGTGTGTGTTGAGATTGTGTATTGAGGGGTGTATCGTACATCATTGGAATGGTGTATATTATGCTAAGGATTTGGAGTATGGTCATGTTTGTGTGTGTGTGTCTGTGTGTATGTACTGTATGTCATAGGAAGCTACTGTGTGTGTGTGTGTGTGTGTGTGTGTGTGTGTGTGTGTGTGTGTGTGTGTGTGTGTGTGTGTCTGTGTATGTACTGTTGTGTGTCAGAGGAAGCTACTGTGTGTGTGTGTGAGAGTGTATGTACTGTTTTGTGTCAGAGGAAGCTACTGTGTGTGTGTGTGTGTGTGTGTATGTGTGTGTGTGTGTGTGTGTGTGTGAGTGTGAGTGTGTGTGTGTGTGTAAGTACTGTTTTGTGTCAGAGGAAGCTACTGTGTGTGTGTGTGTGTGTGTGTGTGTGTGTGTGTGTGTGTGTGTGTGTGTGAGTGTGAGTGTGTGTGTGTGTGTAAGTACTGTTGTGTGTCAGAGGAAGCTACTGTGTGTGTGTGTGGGGGGGGGGGGGGGGGGCGTATGTGTCAACTTATGGTTGTCCATAGATGCAGGGCAGGAGGGAAGGCCCCATGTCTCTCTCCTGTGTTTCATTAGCAGATAAGTGGCAGAAATGCCTGTGCTCTGCCCCTCATGCCTAGGGCAGCATGACGTCACTCTAGGGCAAAACTCCCCCCCAGTGGGGCAAAAAAGCCCCCTCAGAGGGCTGGAGAGGGACAGTGAGGAGACAGAAGTCAAGAGGGAGGAAGAATGGGACGGTAGACGAGTGTGTGCTTCGTGACCAGGGACAGCGATGACTCAAGCAATGTGTGAGATTGAGGGTAAGTGCTGCTGAATATGTGTGTGTGTGTGTGTGTGTGTGTGTGTGTGTGTGTGAGTGTGTGTGTGTGTGTGTTTGTGTGTGTGTGTGTGTGTGTGTGTGTGTGTGTGTGTGTGTGTGTGTGTGTGTGTGTGTGTGTGTGTGTGTTTGTCAGTCCAGCCAGCTTATTGACACTTGGAAAATTGCACTGGGATCAGTGGCAGTCTGAGGGGAATGACTCACTCGGAGGAAGCAGCACCAGCAGGTATGCTTTAAGTCTGCATTCTAGAAGGGTGCATTCTAGAACACCATTAGAAGTGTCTCTCCAACAGTCAACTGCAGTGTGTGTTCTGTGGTGACTCCTAAGGTTCCGTTTAATGACACCTAATGACACATATTTAACAGCTAGCTGTCTCTTCTTTTGGTAGCCTAGGCCGGGTAGTATATGATTTTCCATTAGGCTAATGGCTATGCTAAAGGCTAATGGATGTGTGTCATTGGTCGCTTCTAAACAGGAAAATGTAATAAGAGCAGTGTACAGTCTTGGACCTCTTAGGCAGTGGTTCTCAAAGTGGGGTCCGTGGAGTCTAGAGTCTAAGGAACCTTTATTTAAAATGGGACATTTTAAATCTGCTCTGTTCGACTGAGATTTAAGCCTGCTGGTTAAGCCTAGTGGTTTAACCTTTATTCCATCCTACCCATGAAGATGACTCAAGGCTACTGGGCAAGGAAGTGACCCAGGAAGCAATCCACACCAACTCTGGACTAAATCAGGGCTGGGTCTGTTTCAGTCCGAGGTCATGTGATCATGGAAGGTGTAAATGGAAGGTGCTGTGTTTTTATTGGCTGGTGTGAGGATTGAGTGGTTTTCTGAGGGAGATGTGTTCTTATTGGCTGGTGTGAGGGTTAAGTGGTTCTCTGCAGGTGCTGTGTTTTCATTGGCTGCTGTGAGGGTTAAGTGGTTCTCTGAAGGTGCTGTGTTTTCATTGGCTGCTGTGAGGGTTAAGTGGTTCTCTGAAGGTGCTGAGTTTTCATTGGCTGCTGTGAAGGTTAAGTGGTTCTCTGAAGACTCTGTGTTTTCATTGGCTGGTGTGAGGGTTATGTGGTTATCTGAGAGAGTTTGAGAACACAGTAGATGGCTTGTCTTTACTTTGTTGTTGTTTTTTTGTCGCTGGGGGCGTCTGACAGAACAATCTGACACAGGAATGTTCTTGTCCCCAACCTACTGAGCTCGCAACCAGTGTGAGAAAAACACAATTAAACTGGGAACACATGCACACACACACACACACACACAAAACCATATTAAGCCTCTCCCTCTGCTTTGTTGCTTGCCTGCTGGAGGGAAACAAAACTTGTCCTCTGTGTGTGTGTGTGTGTGTGAGTGTGTGTGTCTTTGTGTGTGTGTGTGTGTGTGTGTGTGTGTGTGCCGTTGCAACAGCAGGCTCTTATAAAACAAGCCGTTAACCTGTTTTGCGTCCTCTTAGTGGGGAGGAGGCGTCGCAGCTTAAAGGCTGTGTGAAAACCAACAGGATGTCCACACAATGCCTGTTATGTCATATTCACACTCCGAAATTAAACACACACACACACACACACACACACACTAGCAGCTCTTTTATGCTTGTGAAATTGACAGTTTCTCAAATGTGCTGAGCAGAAGCATTGTTTTCTTTTGTCTGAGCGACTACATGACACACACACACACACACAGTACATGACAGTGTCTTATGGAGTTTAAAACCCTGTGTGTATAAAATCAGCATCCAGCTGTGCTGTTAATGAGAGCTGGA
>NC_137921.1:8491988-8496988 GCF_963457725.1 Sprattus sprattus | reverse complement strand
TCTACCCCTCCACTCTGTCACTGTCTATCCCCCTATCCAGAGCTTTCCATTCTCTTTATCTATCTATGTTTATATCGCGCCTTCTTTTAACCTCTTTGATTCTCCGTGTCTGTCTTCATCCCTGTTCCCCTCTCTCCTCCTTTCCCCTCGCTCTCTCTCTCTCTCATCCTCTCTCTCTCATTCTCACTCTCTCTCTTTCTCTCGCTTTCGCTCTCATTCTCACTCTCTCTCTCGTTCTCACTCTCTCTCTCTCTTTCTGACTCTCTCTCTCATTCTCTCTCTCTCTCTCATCCTCTCTCTCTCATTCTCACTCTCTCTCTTTCTCTCGCTTTCGCTCTCATTCTCACTCTCGCTCTCTTTCTGACTCTCTCTCTCTCTCTCTCTCTCTCTCTCTCTCTCTCAGACTGCTGCCGTTGCTTTAGTGCATCAGGCGCGGCTTGTCTCTGTGCTCTCTCCTGCTGCATTGATCTCTTACTGCACCTACAGGAGACTCTCTAAGGAGCGCAGAGTGTTTATGAGGCTGTTGCTCCCCCCCTCCCCCCCCCCCTCTCTCTATCCCTTTCTCTCTCTATCCCTTTCTCTCTCTATCCCTTTCTCTCTCTGTCTCTCTCTTTCTCTCTCTCTCTATCCCTTTCTCTCTCTCTTTTCTCTCTCTCTC
This sequence comes from Sprattus sprattus, assembly GCF_963457725.1. Classification (NCBI taxonomy): domain Eukaryota; kingdom Metazoa; phylum Chordata; class Actinopteri; order Clupeiformes; family Clupeidae; genus Sprattus; species Sprattus sprattus. The sequence continues at coordinate 8,496,330 of NC_137921.1, read as the reverse complement.
TATCCCTTTCTCTCTCTTCTTTCTCTCTCTCTCTCTCTCTATCACTTTCTCTCGTTCTCTCTCTCCTTTCCCCTTTCTCTCTTTTGTTATTAGGCTGTTACTCTCTTCTCTTTCTGCGCAGTCTCGCTCTCCCTTTCTCTGCCGTCTCACTCCCTGTGTTTTTCATTTTGTCACTCTCTCTCTCTCCCTCCCTCTCTCTCTCTCTCTCTCTCTCTCTCTCTCTCCCTCTCTTTGTTATGAGGCAGTTAATCTGTCACTCTTTGTCTCGCCCGATCGCTTTGTTCTCCCACTTCCTGTCTTTCATGCTCTCTCTCTCTCTCTCTCTCTCTCTCTCTCTCCTCCATGTATATTTTTCTTTCCACTCTTACCTCCTATCTTTTTGTTGTTATTGGGCTCTCCATTATTTTGTCTTTCTCTGTGTTCTCACTCACTATGTCTTTTACTCTTGTCACTCTCTCCCTCTCTGACTACGACCATTTTAAGAATAGTGTTTGCAAAGAAAATGCATGACTCTCTCTCTCTCTCTCTGTTGTCTCTTTCTCTCACTCTCTCTCTCTCTCTCTCTCTCTATCTCTCTATCTCTCTCTTTGCTGTCTCTCTCTCTTGTTCCTCAAGATTTGCCCAGCCAGCAAAGCAAATACATACCTCATTCTCTGTCTGTCTGTCTGTCTAAGTCAGTGGTTCTTAACCTGGGTTCGATCGAACCCCAGGGGTTCGTTGAGTCACTCTCAGGGGTTCGGCAGGGGTCAAGACACACACAGTATGGCCCGTTTCACACTAGTAATGTCGGGCCGTTTTTATACATACATACGTTTGAAGAAATCATATTTTATTTTTCAAATTACGAAGGGTTCGGTGAATGCACTGATGAAGCTTGCAGGGTTCAGTACCTCCAATAAGGTTAAGAACCACTGGTCTCATTCTCTCTCATTCCTCTAAGCCCAAGCATTTCACTGCATTGGATCAGCCTGGCGCTGTCCATGGTACTGAAATGCCCCAAATCTGCTGTATGTGCGTTTCTCCACTCCACACCTGACAGCAGTCATTAGAGTGGGGGCTGATGCAGTGTGCTGGGAACACGGACAGGACTGCTATGCACTCCAGCCTATTTTAGGTCTGTTAAGCATACACACACACACAGACATACACACACACACACACACACACACACACACACACACACACACACACACACACACGCACACACACACACGCACACAGACACACACACACACACACACACACACACACACACACACACACACACACACACACACACACACACACACACATACACATACACATACACACACTGTTGCTAATCTGGATGGCCTGAGGTATAGATAAACCAAGAAGGTTTTTCGAAAGAATATTTTGGTAATGCACTGTGAATTTAGTTTGTAGTGTGAACATAAACCAGAGACACACATTAGACAGAGAAACAGAAAGAAGTGGAAGAGGAGGAAGGAAGAGGAGGGTGAGAGAGGGGAGAGAGGGGGGACCTTTTGCATGAGCTGCAGCCAATTAGTGAGATTCCTGAACCAGCATAGTTTTCTCTCTGTTCCGGCGATGGTATGCTAATGGAAGCACAGGAAAGAATGAGATCAGAGACATGCAGACAGCCACTGACTGCTTCAAAAATGAAAAACAGAGAGAAAGAGAGTGCTGACAAGAGAGAGAGAGAGAGAGAAAGAAAGAGAGAGCGAGAGCAGAAGACTGAGGTCGAGCAACAGCTACTACTTCAGACAAAGAGAGAGAGCAAGGTGGTGAGAAGAAGACAGGCAGACAGACACAGATTGGCAATAGGACAGACAGAGACAGCAGGAGAGAGAGAGAGAAAGAGAGGGGGACAGAGATCAGATGAAGTCCAGATGAAGAACAAACACCAGACGCCTGAATGAGAGAGAGAGAGAGAGAGAGAGAGAGATAGAGAGAGAGAAAGGGATAGATGATGGAGGGAGCAATGAAGAAAGAGAGAAACTGGGGGAGTTGAAGTACGTGAGTACTCAGAGGATTTGAGAGAGATTTTCTATGTTAAGGGGCAGTGAGTATTCCCTTTACATCAAAGCAACATATTCCCACCCATCAGTTTGCCTGTGTGTGTGTGTGTGTGTGTGTGTGTGTGTGTGTGTGTTTGAGGGGTGGCCATTATACTGGGTCACTGCTGATGCTCTGGCCCTGATGATAAAGATGGAGATGAACGCAAAAAGAAGACAGGCTCATCGGATGGTGGAAACACATTTCTGCACTTACTGTGCGGTCTAGTGTGACATGGGGAAGTGTGCTAGACTGATCCTCCATCTGGATGTGGTCTTGGTTGGGAACAGGTCCAACTGAGGACCGCATCTCTCCCAGGGTGGACTGCTATCTGGGACATAGCTTTTCCTGTTTCCCCTACTGAGCATGTCCCCCTGTAGTTCCTCTTGATGTGCGACTAAACCTGGCAGGTTGCTCTGTGGTCAGAGGGGGAAAGGCAAGGCCATCCTGAAGGCCATACTAAATGATGCAAGGACATGTTGGGCAGTTTTTACTCAATATCACACCTTTTTGTCAGGTTGTCAGAGACCTTTCAATAAAACAAAGCTTTCAGACCTCTATTTACCATGGGTCTATGGAAGTTCAGACGATGCTTTCCCTCTGCACTTTGTGGACAAGTGTAGCCTAAAGGTTTTGTGACTTTTGTGGCATACTAGGCACATGCTCTGTGAATAGGACCTTTAATCTACTGGAGGAAAAAAATATTCATCGTGATCTTTTTAACTCTTTTGAATTTCAGATCACTCTTGAACTTGCTCTGAGGACACTGTGGCGTAAATAAATTAATACATGACACGTATTCATTACAACGCATCATGCGATCTATGAACGTGCTCCTGCCAGAAGGCGATAGGGTGTCATCTGTTCACGTGCCCCATTCGGGTCAACAGGAAGTTAACCCGCGCAGGCCCGACAACGCTGTAGCTAAGCAGCCAAGTCTACTAATAAAACTTTTCTGACGTCGGTGTCTCTGAACTAATTCAGAAAGTACTCGAAAGTGAACACCTCGGCATCTCTGTTTCATGCTACACACAGCCACGCCACGCCACGCCTAATATACCACACTAGAGAGGTCCAAGACTATAGCTCGGGCACTTTATTCTCGGATAAGGAAACACTTTTACGACGCCAAGCCTAGATCACCCGAATGTTCAGTCAACGTGTTGTGTTGTCTGAGAAGGCGTGGACCTTAAACCACAAATGTTTTGTTTACTATGTTTCACCATCAACACCTATCACTCAGTCACCTGTACTGAAAAAGAAGTCTACGTCGTATTTATCTTTAATCTCAGACTGGAAGGAGATAAAACCAAAACTTAATGACATCTCCAAGGGAGTGAAGAAACGTTATGACACGTTGGAGTTATCAGTTATCCCGTTCCCTATTATTTTCAACATCAAATGTCAACCAGCCTTACCGCCAAAAAAGACGCCGGTGAAGAAATGGCGTCTTGTCTCAGATGGTGAGTTTTCGATTCAGTTTTCTTCAGACTTAGTTTAGGCTAAGAATATTCATGGCTGTTGATAAGAATAACATTTCATTTGTGCAGTAAATACACTCGGTTTGTTACAACGTTTATCAGCAGTACTTATAATTCTGAAAGAGGAAAAATAATGCTTTTTTGAGCCTCCATTTACATATACAGACAACTCAAATAACACAAATATCATTGTTTGAGTGGTGTGGTATAACGATGCCGCAGAGCAGTAATTGCCTACTTGCATAGCATCCTGTTAGGTCAGGATGTGGTATTTTATTTGGTCTTCCCAATTAGGCTGTCAGTGACAAATAAACTCAAATTACCCAACCGTGGCACCCTCAACACAAGAGCACCCAGTCAAATCATTTGCTGCCTAGTTGCTTTCAAAATGTCATACTTAACCAAATGATTTAAACCCCTACACACACACACACACACACACACACACACACACACACACACACACACACACACACACACACACACACACACACACACACACACACACACACTTCCCTGCTCCTTGCTTATGCTAGCATGGTGTTAATTACATTGTGAAGCTCATCTGTTGACGGGTAAACAAATCCAAAGATGACAGTTCCATATGTGTGTGGTGTGGCCCCCTCTCCTGCCCCGGGATGGGGTAACTGCAGACACGGTGTGCCATGTGCTTGGATTACCCCCCCTGCCCCCTCCTCTCATACCCCATGCCTGCGCAGCCCAGTTCAGGAGACCCCTGTGAGATGTGAGATCTGGCTCTTCAGCAGCCTGTGTGTGTGTGTGTGTGTGTGTGTGTGTGTGTGTGTTTGTTTGTGTGTGTGTCT
>NC_137921.1:8481988-8486988 GCF_963457725.1 Sprattus sprattus | reverse complement strand
CAGTTCCCTGCACAGATGGAGATGACAAGACTGTCAGCTATGCAGATAAAGTTTGAGAAAAAAGCTCTTGTATTCAGGTTTGATCTTGCACCCCCCCCACCAACCAACCGACTGTTTGCTTGATTGACAGCTCCCAGCCACGCTGATCAGTCAGTAGTGCAGTTCAGTATTGCGTTGTGGAGCTGATGGAGCCGCCTATGGCCTGATGGGTAATTCTGCTCCAAACATCTGTGTATTCTCCTCTGTTTCCTGTCATTTCTGTCTTCTCCTCTGTCTTTCCCTCTGCTGTGTCTTTTCCTTCTCCTCTGTCTTTTCCTGCTCCTCTGTCTTTCCCTGTGCTCTGTCTTTTCCTTCTCCTCTGTCTTTTCCTTCTCCTCTGTCTTTCCCTGTGCTCTGTCTTTTCCTTCTCCTCTGTCTTTTCCTTCTCCTCTGTCTTTCCCTGTGCTCTGTCTTTTCCTTCTCCTCTGTCTTTTCCTTCTCCTCTGTCTTTCCCTCTGCTCTGTCTTTTCCTTCTCCTCTGTCTTTTCCTTCTCCTCTGTCTTTCCCTGTGCTCTGTCTTTTCCTTTCCCTCTGTCTCTTCCTTTCCCTCTGTCTCTTCCTTTCCCTCTGTCTCTTCCTTTCCCTCTGTCTCTTCCTTTCCCTCTGTCTTGTCCTCTTCCTCACTCTTTTCCTTCTCTTCTGTCTTGTTCTCTCTTTTCCTCTAACTTGTCCTCTGTCTTGTCCTGTGACTGGCTTTGCATGTCTGATGCCAGGGTTTGTCAGGGTTGGAGATAAATGATCCAATGCTTTGGATGTCACACACACACAAGCTGTGGTGTTCACCTCTCCCTGTGTTTGTGAAAGAACAGGTATAACTGCAGCTAGCAGCAGACATTGGGTCCTGGTCCTGGTCCTGGTCCTGGTCCTGGTCCCGGTCCTGGTCCTGGTCCTGGTCCTGTGTTGATTGGCCAGATCTGAGCCGTGCCAGGGCCACATCAGGGCCGCTTCAGGACCGCTTCAGGGCCGGATCAGATGCATTTAGTCATTGGCTCTCAGAGACATGAATCAGGGCAGTGGCTCACTGGGTCATATGGAGTCTAAACAAGGCAGCATGGCTTAACCCAACAGAGGCACGTGAGAAGACCGGGTTTACTACTGTGCTTTACCTGCTGATCTGTGTGCGTTTCACAGTGGGTTCACATTATCCACGTATACTCAGCTCAAGGTTCTGACTTACTGACATAAATAAATCAGTCAGTTTTTGTCCAAGGGACACATCAGGACCCTGCATGTTCAAGTGGGGCACAGGAGAAGGGTGTTTACTGTCTGTGTTGTGTTACCTGTTCAATGTATGTAAGAGATGCTATCTGTGGTTAGCAGTATTAGCGTGTTAGCGATGCATAAGAGAAGGGGGTTTACTGTCTGTGTTGTGTTAGCTGGTCAATGTATGTAAGAGACGCTATATGTGGTCAGCAGTATGAGCATGTTAGCGATGCATAAGAGAAGGCTGTTAACTCCTGTGTTGTGTTAGCTGGTCAATGTATGTAAGAGACGCTATCTGTGGTTAGCAGTATGAGCGTGTTAGCGATGCATAAGAGAAGGCTGTCTACTCCTGTGTTGTGTTAGCTGGTCAATGTATGTAAGAGACGCTATCTGTGGTTAGCAGTATGAGCGTGTTAGCGATGCATAAGAGAAGGCTGTCTACTCCTGTGTTGTGTTAGCTGGTCAATGTATGTAAGAGACGCTATCTGCGGTTAGCAGTATGAGCGTGTTAGCGATGCACAAGAGAAGGCTGTCTACTCCTGTGTTGTGTTAGCTGGTCAATGTATGTAAGAGACGCTATCTGTTGTTAGCCGTATTAGCGTGTTAGCGACGCTAAGAGCAAACAGGCACAGATGGTGCATCTGGGTGCAGCGAGTCTTTGATCTTAATGCTGAGAGACATTGTGATGTCAGTGGGATGGGGGGGGGGGCAGCAGGGGAAGTGCAATCTGAGGTGAGTAATAATGAGAGTCAGGTCCTCCTTGCCAGTCTGGGGGGCGAGGGGATTGGTGTAAACTGAAAAACTGTTGTGTAGGGCTTACAGCGTAGTACTAATGTCAATGTTGTGTGTGTGTGTGTGTGTGTGTGTGTGAGAGAGAGAGAGAGAGAGAGAGAGAGAGAGAGAGAGAGAGTGGGGCTGTGTGCAGGTATGCATGTGTGTGTGTGTGTGTGTGTGTGTGTGTGTTGCGCATGGTGAACATATGGTCAGGAGGCAATCCCCTGACTTTAAGCCATTGATGTGCAGACATACTGACCCTCTGGCCCAGATCCTTAAGGGTGTAGCCACCTGTTGGCACTGACACAGGTCAACCGAACACACACACACACACACACACACACACACACACACACACACACACACACACACACACACAGATGGATGGACTCTTGTGATTCGCAAGGTCTTTATGTGCTCTTGTTGGAAAACTTAGGAGGAAATTGTCAAAAATACCCCTCTGTCCATTACAATTTGGTTAAAGTTTAAAGGTGTACAAGGTGTCTCCCAGGGTCATGGTTAGGGTCACGTTCAGTAGTTTACACGACTCTCCTGTGTCAGTCGAACATGAACTCAGTGTGTGACACAACACACAACAGTGCACTTGCAGGGCATTCTGAACACCTGCTGATGGGGATGAGTTAAAGGACAGGATGTGACATCACACTACTGATGGAGATGAGTTAAAGGTGAACTCAGGACAGGATGTGACATCACACTACAGTGCACTCGCAGGGCATACTGAACAGCTAGGCCCTGTTCCAAAACTCTTTAAAAATGCTGTCTTACTACCTTCCCTTTCTTGAACAAGAGAGCCACAGGGCCCTAGTGATGGAGATGAGTTGAAGATAACCTCAGGGCAGGATGTGCCATCACACTACTTATGGGGATTTCTCCCCTGTGTGCGCTTAACAATAACCACATCATTTCCTGAGGCAAGGATTACTCAAACAGAAAGTAGATATGCTCACAACTAGTGTTCACGTCCATAAACACATAAAACAGACACAGGTGGGTGTGGGTGTGTGTGCGTGCACGTGCATACATATGTTTGGGTTCGTGTGTGTGTGTGTCTATAACAATAGACAATAATGTGTGTGTGTGTGTGGTGTGTGTGTGTGTGTGTGGTGTGTGTGTGTGTGCATAGGTATGTATGTGTTTATGTCTGTGCGTATCTATAACAATATAGTGTATGGACACATGGACATGTGTGTCTGTTCATGTGTGTGTGTCTGTGCGTGTTCGAATCTATAACCAAATAGTGTATGGATACACAGGCACAGGTGTGTGTGTGTGTGTGTGTGTGTGTGTGTGTGTGTGTGTGCGTGTGAATAGGTATGTACATGTTCCTGTGTGTGCGTATCAGTACCATAAAGTGTATGGACACATAAGAAGACACAGGTGTAAAGGTACTTTGTGTGTCATTTTTCTGCCATGGTTTCTCACCGCACACTCCTTGAGTACGCCCTCGACTTACCGCTCTCAACTTTGACCCAGTTTCCATGGAAACCATCCAGATCCAATAAAAAGAGGAGGAGAAGTCAAAGAGTGTGTGTGCCTGTTATCCACGGATAAAAAATAACTTTCTAGATCTCTTCTCTTTGATCCGTGGCTCGGAGTGGATGGAGGTCACCTGAACCTGTCCTGGCTAAAAGCACTAGATGGGGACCACTGTGAAGAGAATGAATTCCTTTGAGCTTGAACTTTGTGTGTGTGTGTGTGTGTGTGTGTGTGTGTGTGTGTGTGTGTGTGTGTGTGTGTGTGTGTGTGTGAGAGTGACTGTGACTGTGAGAGAGAGAGAGAGAGAGAGAGAGAGAGAGAGAGAGAGAGAGAGAGAGAGAGAGAGAGAGAGAGAGAGAGAGAGAGAGAGAGAGAGAGAGACCGGGGGAGTGAGAGAAAGGCTAAAAACAAAAAAAAGGTTCAACCGTGAATTTCCCTCTGCCTTCACTGAAAATTGTTAACAGTGTGCTAAAATAAGACTCAGACATACCTCAGGGGGTACCAGAATGAAAACATACACACACACACTCACACACTAATGTGCTGTTATAATGGGCGGTGCAGATTCTTTGTTGCATCCTGCTTCCTCTGGCAGGACTCTTGGAGTGGTGCTGATGCAGAGAATCTGTGTGCTGCCAGTGGCAACGGGAGCCATGTGATGATATGTGATGATGGCTTTGTTTTTGTGTGTTCACTTTCCCTCCCTGTGCTCTTGAAGCATCATGTTTACTCTCAGAAAGGGAGAGGTGGAGAGAGGGAGAAATGAAGAGAGGGGGAGAGGGAGAGAGGGAGAGATGGAGAGAGGAAGAGATGAAGAGATGAAGAGATGAAGAGAGGGAGAGAGGGAGAGGTGGAGAGAGGGAGAGGTGGAGAGAGGAAGAGATGAAGAGATGAAGAGAGGGAGAGAGGAAGAGATGAAGAGGTGGGAAGAGTTGGAATGAGAGAGAGACAGATTGGGAGACGGAGAGAGATGTGTGCACAGAGAGCGATAGAAACCGAGATGGAGGGTGAGATCACAAATGCAGAGACCGAGCAGTAGAGAGATAAAGATAACGACACCAAGATTGAGGGAATGATGGAATGAGAAGAATTTAGTGAAATAGACACTAGAGAAGAAAGAAGGTATAATAGAGACACACACACACACACACACACACACACACACACACACTCACTTCCCTTTTCCATAACACACTCCTGACAGATTATTACATAACACGCACGCCACAGTGCAACTCAGCTTCGTCGCTGTGGTGCTCCGCCCATTGTGTAACAGCTCCATCAGTGCCTGTGTGTGGTTGTCGAGGGCAACCAGCAGGTGGATGCTCCCTCACGCCTCTCTGGTGCCCTTTGTGTTTGTGTGTGTGTGTGTGTGTGTGTGTTTGACAGAGAGAGGCGTTGTGAATGTGTTTATGTGTGTGTATGTGTGGAAACAATATTTTCCAATATCACATACACGCACACACACACACACACACACACAC
>NC_137921.1:8474488-8476988 GCF_963457725.1 Sprattus sprattus | reverse complement strand
AGCGCTTCAGCATCAGATTCTCCCCTCCTCTCACTGCGGCCCTGCGGAGGACAGCGCCTCGCTCTGATGGTGGGAGACGCCACTCAGCCAGACCTGGCCCGGAACTGGCCCAGCTCCGTGACAAACTTGGTTTCCCCTCCTCTTACTCTTCCTCTCCTCCTCCTCCTCCTCTTCTTCTTCTTCCTCCTCTCCTCCTCCTCCCTCTCTCCTTGCCACCCAGGGATTTAAGCGGCTTCTTAAGGCCTGTTAATTATTCAGCAGTCTCTAACTGAAGCTTCCTCCCTGGGAGGGAACGGAGGGAGAGATAGAGAGAGGGAAGAAGGGAGAGGTGGAGGGATAAAGGGAGGGAGGGATGGAGGGTGGGATGGAGGAGTTGAGTGAGAAAAGTCCAGAAAAAGAAAGAGAGAAATTGTGGAAAGTTTGGAAAATTGAGATTTAAGTTCGGATGAGTGGAAGCATAAGAGGACAAGAAGGTGTAGTGTGTGTTTGTTTGTGAGTGTGTGCGTGTGTGTGCGCACGTGTGTGTGTGTGCGCACGTGTGTGTGTGTCTGTTTGTGTGTTGGTTTTATGGCAAGCCTGATTAAACTCACACAGACCTTTTAATTCAGACGTGTGTGTGTATGTATGTGTGTGTGTGTGTGTGTGTGTGTGTGTGTGTGTGTGTGTATGTGTGTGTGTGTGTGTGTGTTTCTGTCTGTCTGGCTACGTGTGTGTGCCTTTGTGTGTGTCTCTGTGTAAATACCTCATTCTCATTCATTAGTTTCTGCGAGTTTCTGCATTATTCATTGGTAGACGGGTCCTGCCTTTATTCTTTATTCCATAAGAGGGCGAGTCCTCATTCAGCCTGTTAGATTGAGCTGGGGGCTTTGAAGAGGCTTCATGTCTATGCCTACATTATCGTGTGTGTGTGTGTGTGTGTGTGTGTGTGTGTGAGAGAAGGAGGGTGGCCATGTTTGGCCTATATTATCCTACCTATATGATCCAGCTCGTACAGGCCCATCCATATTAATCAGCTACTCATGAGCGTACTTTAATATTCTCAGGGCAAGCACAGGCTTATCACTGCTTATTCATGCCACTCCAGGAAGAGCCATTAGTAGTCCTAAGTGTGTGTGTGTGACTGTGTGTAGGAGAGTGTGTGTGTGACTGTGTGTAGGAGGTTGGGTGTGTGTTTGTGACTGTGTGTAGGAGGGTGTGTGTGTGACTGTGTGTAGGAGAGTGTGTGTGTGACTGTGTGTAGGAGGTTGGGTGTGTGTGTGTGACTGTGTGTAGGAGGGTGTGTGTGTGACTGTGTGTAGGAGGTTGGTTGTGTGTGTGTGACTGTGTGTAGGAGGGTGGGTGTGTTCGGTGAGGTGATCTGTAGAGCCTTAGTCGAAGGTCGTCTGCTCTCAGATTATTCAGGTCAGTTGGCTCTTAGGATCAGAGCCAAGACCACACAGACACACACACACACACACACACACACACACACACACACACACACACACACACACACACACACACACACACACACACACACACACACACACACACACACACACACACACACACAGACTGTCATAGCTGCTGAACTGACCTGCACATACACACGCAGTGCTCTCAGTATACCTATATACACACACACACACACACACACACACACACACACACACACACACACACTGTCATAGCTGCTGAACTGACCTGCACCTACACATGCAGTGCTCTCAGTATACCTATATATATACACACACACACACACACACACACACACACACACACACACTGTCATAGCTGCTGAACTGACCTGCACCTACACATGCAGTGCTCTCAGTATACCTATATACACACACACACACCCACACACCCACACACACACACACACTCTATGGTTTTTAAGACTATAGCACCTGTGTGTAGCATCTCAGTGTAGCACAAACACACACCTTTGACACCTCAGGGAATGTAACAAGTGTCATATCGTGTGTGTGTGTGTGTGTGTGTGTGTGTGTGTGTGTGTGTGTGTGTGTGTGTGTGTGTGTGTGTGTGTGTGTGTGTGTGTGTGTGTGTGTGTGTGTGTGTGTGTCTGTGTGTGTGTGTGTCTGTGTGTGTGTGTGTCTGTGTGTGTGTGTGTGTGTGCGCTTGCCCTGTTCTGATGTCCATTGGTGAAAGAGCATCAATGTGAATCATCAGAGCACATGCTGAACAATGTTAGGATTCCACCTGACAGAAAGTCACTAGCACTTCAACAGAGAGAGAGAGAAGGAGCGAAGGAAAGACAGAGAGTGAGGGACAGAGAGAGAGACAGGAAAAGGTGGAGAGAGTGATGAAGTGAGTAAGAAAGAAAGAAAGAGGTCAAGGGAGGAGGAATGATAGAGCCAGTATGAAATAAACATAGTGAGCGATGGACAGAGAGAAAGTCAGGGAAAGGTGGAGACAGTGATGAAGTGAGAAAGATAGTGAAAAAAGAAAGAAAGAAAGAAAAAAAGAGGGCACTGGACGAGGAACAACAGTGTGAGAG
>NC_137921.1:8466988-8469488 GCF_963457725.1 Sprattus sprattus | reverse complement strand
TGAGTTTTGAATGCTGAGGTTGCAGTGAAAGCCTCGTGCTCTTCCACTGATTACTCCTGATGCCCAAAAGCCCCCCATCGAGAGGCAGAGGGCCGGCCAGGCTTAAGCGCTGCGTCTGCGATTGAAACATGAGACCAGGAGGATCAGATCCTCGCGCAGCCCTTAATTGTGTTGTCTGGGTAAGAATGAAGCTGTCCTGCTGAAAAGATAAAATGGCCTCATGGACTGCAGCAGACCTGTGCTGTGCTGGTTAGTCTTCTGAAACAGGTGTGGAGGTTTATGTATGCCTTGAAAGAGCTCTTTCACATCAGGTAGCGGAGGCTGGTTGTGTGGGAGTGCAGTGCAGGGCGTGAAGTCCACCCTTAGATAACAGAACTCATCAAAATCTTTTTTTTGGTGTGGTGTGGTGTGGTGTGGTGTGTGTGTCTGTGTCTGTGTCTGTGTCTTAGTCTGTTCAGTCTTATGTACTATACTGAAGGCCAGAAGTGGTCTGTGTCCTTGCGGTATTGAATATTTGCAGTGTGACTGCAGTAGTGAGGAGAAGTTTTTCTCCTCACACCTTCCTGTGTATGTAAGGTGTCTGACACCTCACGACTGCTGCTGAAAACCATCCCTTTCTGCAGAGAGAGGGAGAGGGAGAGGGAAGAGGAGAGGGAGTGAGAGAAAGAGGGAGCGAGAGAAAGAGAGAGAGAGAGAGAGAGAGAGAGAGAGAGAGAGAGAGAGAGAGAGAGAGAGAGAGAGAGAGAGAGAGAGAGAGAGAGAGAGAGAGGGAGAGGGAGAGGGAGAGAGAGAGAGAGAGAAAGGGGAAGCAAGTGAGTGAGCAAGAGTGCGAGGGAGGGGAAACTAGAGGCAGAGAATGTTCAGTGTTGTAATTATTGTTGTCAGATTGTCACTGTGTGCTTTGGCAACACTCTGTATGAACAGGCAGACTAATTAAGCCACTATGGATGGTTCTGGAATGAATCGAGAGAAAAGGAGAAAAAGGAGAGACACAGAGAGAGAGACACAGGGAGAGAGAGAGACGGACAGACAGACAGACAGACAGACAGACAGACAGACAGACAGACAGACAGACAGACAGACAGACAGACAGACAGACAGACAGACAGACAGACAGACAGACAGACAGACAGACAGACAGACAGACAGACAGACAGACAGACAGACTGAGAGAGACTGACTGAGACAGACAGACAGACAGACTGACTGAGAGAGACTGACTGAGAGAGACTGACTGAGAGAGACTGACTGAGAGAGACTGACTGAGAGAGACTGACAGACAGAGAGACTGACAGACAGAGAGACAGAGAGACAGACAGAGAGACAGAGAGACTGACTGAGAGAGACTGACTGAGAGAGACTGACTGAGAGAGACTGACTGAGAGAGACTGACAGACAGAGAGACTGACAGACAGAGAGACTGACAGACAGAGAGACTGACTGAGAGACTGACTGAGAGACAGGGAGACTGACTGAGAGACTGACTGAGAGACAGGGAGACTGACTGAGAGACTGACTGAGAGAGACTGACTGAGAGACTGACTGAGAGAGACTGACTGAGAGAGACTGACTAAGAGAGACAGACTGAGAGACAGACAGACAGACAGGGAGACTGACAGACAGAGCGAGCAAGAGAGAGCGAGAGAGCGAGAGAGCGAGAGAGCGAGAGAGCGAGAGTGCAGCCATTGAAATCTCTGGTAGTTCCAGAACAGAACCGCTGAATGTCTCAAAAGAAGTATAGATTCCTTTCATTCCCTGTCTTGGTTGGCGGGAGAGAAGAGGAAGATTAAAGAAGGGGAAGAATGGATTTCAGTGAGTGGAGAAGAAAGAAGCTCAGAGGAGGAGTGGATATTAGAGGAAGAAAACTGGAGAGGGCAGAGACAGAGATGAGAGGGAAGACCAGGAGGATTGGAAGATGTGCAAGTGCAGACAGGAGAGAGAGAGAGAGAGAGAGAGAGAGAGAGAGAGAGAGAGAGAGAGAGAGAGAGAGAGAGAGAGAGAGAGAGAGAGGAGAGAGAGAGAGAGAAGAGAGAGAGAGAGAGAGAGAGAGAGAGAGAGAGAGAGAGAGTGAAGGGGCGGAGAGATGAGAGGAGAGATAGAGATTCAGACAAACTGAAGTGGTTGATGAGGAGATGAAAGCAAAAGAGGGAGAAAGAAAGAGAGAGAGGATGTGAAATGGAGAGGGAAAGAGAGAGAGAGAGTGGAATAGAGTGGAGAGAATGAGAGACATTTGAGAGAGGGAAAGAGACAGGCTGAAATGGAGAAAGATAGATAGAGTTGGTGAGAGAGAGAACTGGAAGCAGAAGGAGATAGTGACACAGGGATAGAGAAACAGAGGGAGATAGAGAGAGAGAAGCAGGGGGTGAGAGATAGAAGAGTGAGAGAGATTGAAGAGAGAGAGAAAGGGAGAGAGAAAGAGAGACAGAGAGGAGAGAGAGGAGGGTACAGTGAGAGAGGAGAGTGAGAGGAGAGAGGAGAGTGAGAGGAGAGAGAGAAAGAG
>NC_137921.1:8451988-8456988 GCF_963457725.1 Sprattus sprattus | reverse complement strand
GTACTTCCTGTCTGTGTTGGTCATTTGAAGCCAGATGTGGTACTTCCTGTGTGTGTTGGTCATTTGAAGCCAGATGTGGTACTTCCTGTGTGTGTTGGTCATTTGAAGCCAGATGTGGTACTTCCTGTGTGTGTTGGTCATTTGAAGCCAGATGTGGTACTTCCTGTCTGTGTTGGTCATTTGAAGCCAGATGTGGTACTTCCTGTCATGTTGACCCCCTCTCCGTCTGTGTGCCCTCCTCTCGCAGGAAGCAGACACGGATGACAACCAGGGCACGCTGGACTTTGATGAGTTCTGCTCCTTCTACAAGATGATGTCCACGCGCCGTGACCTGTACCTGCTCATGCTCACCTACAGCAACCACAAGGACCACCTGGACACCAACGACCTGGCACGCTTCCTGGAGGTGGAACAGAAGGTACGTGTGTGTGTGTGTGTGTGTGTGTGTGTGTGTGTGCAATCTGTCACCGCAGGCTGATAGAGTTGCTTGTTAAAATACCTGGAGCATCTGTGCTTTTTCCAGAGTGACAGGTGTGTGTGTGTGTTTCTGGGTGAGCTTGCTTGTGTGTGTGTGTGTGTGTGTGTGTGTGTTTGTGTGTGTGTGTTTGAGCCTGTGTGTGTTTATGTGTGTTTTTCGGTCTGTGCAGAGTATGTTGGCGTGTATATATACATAGGAAATGTATGTGATGATTGGATATGCCTCAGAAACATCTGGCTTACCTAATTAGATGTGTGTTTCCAGGACATTATGCCTCTATATAGCTATTGTGCACAGAGGTTTGTGTGCGATGTTTTGAACATATGCGTGTGGGCCAGTATTTATCCATATTTACTCATGCGTAGCATCTGACATGCCCATACTGCCTGCAGGGAGGTGTCCTTGTTCAGCTGTCCGTCTGTTTGTATGAGCATTGAGTGTGTGTGTGTGTGTGTGTGTGTGCGTGTGTGTGTGTGTGTGTGTGTGTGTGTGTGTGTGTGTGTGTGTGTGTGTGAGGGAGTAAATATGCGACCCTCAGGCTATTGGCATATACCGACAAAATATGGACAATGAGCAGAACAGATGTGGTTGTTAAAAACATTGAGTGTCCTTCAGTCAAGTGCGTCAGTCACTATAGTTGCATGGGTCTGTGTGTGTGTGCGCAGTTTGAACACGATACCAACACACCGGGGCCTGATTAAAAGGGCGATGAGGGTCTGATTAAAAGGGTTAGGTGCATGAGCAAACAGAGGCGTCTGAGAGAATGCCTGGGCAAATGTAATTGTGGGGGGGTTGGGGGGGGCAACAGTATTTAATAACTTTTGTAGGGCACAACATGTGGTTAGGTAGGAGGACATGGGTAGATGTTTTTGCCATCTTTAGTAGCAGAGCTCTTTAGCGTGGGCTCCAGCATTATATGGGGCTCTGAGGTGTGTGTATGAGTGGAGTGTATGTGTGTTCAGTGGAGTGTGTGTGTGTGTGTGTGTTCAGTGGAATGGGGTGCTGCTGTTTGATTGAGATGAGTGTTTGCTCCTGGCAGAACAAAAGTGGCCAATTTCCATCCTCAACATCACTGTGATGCCTCCTCTCCCTCTCCCTGTGTGTGTGTGTGTGTGTGTGTGTGTGTGTGTGTGTGAGCGTGTGCTCCACACTATACTGGAAAGCTTTGTTGTTGCTGTTGAGAGTATCCTAAATGGGGCTGTGTGTATGTATGCGTGTGTGTGTGTGTGTGTGTGTGTGTGCGCCTGCGGGTGTGTTCATGGGTCTCACTGGGTTTAAGCTCACCTTGCATGTTATGTCAGGTCAATCTGAGGTTTAAACACTGACTATGTGTGTTCTTTTTGAGAAGGCCACTCTCTCTCACACACACACACACACACACACACACACACACACACACACACACACACACACACACACACACACATACACACACAGACTATCTACCTGATCATCACTTCCTGTCACAACAGAGATCTCTGTCTGTCACACACTGAGGATAAACCTGCTGAAACACACAGAAGAGCCAGAAAACTGAGAGAGGAGTAGGGACCACAACACAAATAGCCTTCTGAGCAGACATCCTGACACAAACGGAATACATAATAGCCTTCCTCTCCTCTCCTGTGTGTGTGTGTGTTTATGTGTGTGTGTTTGTGTGTGTGTTTATGTGTGTGTTTGTGTGTGTGTGTGTTTGTAATTGGTAATCAGGCTGTCAGGAGACAAATAGCTTTCATTAGCTGAGATTAGCGTGTGGTAAACATTTCACTTATCATTGTGTGCAAAGAATCAGACGGCAGCCACATAATCATATTGCCTACTGTAGGAGTGACTCTGGCCCAAAAGGGAGGATGTCTTCATCTCATGCCTGTATATTTCTGTACTTGGCTAAACGCAAGCATTTAAAGCAGGGGTCTCAAACTCAAATTACCCGTGTGGCCGATGAACGTCCAGTCTGGTCATTAGGGGCCAGACTTTTACGGTAAACGTTGGGATGGCCCATATAAATCAATGTAGCTCTTTTTTTTTTTCAAATCAATGGAACTTTGCGGGCCGGATAAAATAGCTTGGGGGGCCGGAATTGGCCCGCGGGCCTGAGTTTGAGACCGCTGATTTAAAGCAAGGATGCAAAGGTAAGAGTGAACAAACTCGCACAATAACATTTCCATCAGCCGTATTGTTATCCTGTGTTGTGTAGTTATGGCTTTATGCAAAATCTCGCTTTTTATTTACTACTTCAAGTATACATTCACACAACTGCCGTTACTTCAAGTATACATACACAAATGTGCCATTACTTCAAGGATACATTCACACAAGTGCCATTACTTCAAGGATACAATCACACAAGTGCCATTACCAGGCTTCAGCTGTGGCTTTTGTATCTCAAACCGAATGTAAAGTTACTGGATGTTAAAATTATTGGGTGATCGGGGAGCCATCTTGATTCCCCTGAGCTTTCTCATAAAAGGCACCAGGCAGTTCTGGACTCGTAAGAAGGCATCTGTCCTGCACTTTGAGAGTGAGAATGAGAGTGAGAGTGTGTGGGTGTTGGTGTGGGTGTGTATGTGGGGGTGGGTGTGGGTGTGGGTGTGTGTGTGGGATAGGTTAAGTCATCAGATGCCTTTATGCTGATCCAGTATGTACTGCATTATTCAGTTCAATTCAAGTTTATTTCTATAGGGCCTATAACAATTGAAATTGTCTCACGGCGCTTTACAGAGCCCAGGGCCTGAACCCTGTAGAGCAAGTACTAAGGCGATAATGAGTCCATATCATCTCTTTTTGGGATGGGGAATAGAAGATTGGGACTGTGCAGCACATCAGCACACTGCTGCCTCTCTGGGTGTGGAGTGGAAGGTGATGCTGATTATGGTACGATCCACTGTGTGTATCTCCGGGTGTGGGGTGGAAGGTGATGCTGATTATGGTACGATCCTCTGTGTGTATCTCTGGGTGTGGAGTGGAAGGTGATGTTGATTATGGTACGATCCACTGTGTGTATCTCTGGGTGTGGAGTGGAAGGTGATGTTGATTATGGTACGATCCACTGTGTGTATCTCCGGGTGTGGGGTGGAAGGTGATGCTGATTATGGTACGATCCTCTGTGTGTATCTCTGGGTGTGGAGTGGAAGGTGATGTTGATTATGGTACGATCCACTGTGTGTATCTCTGGGTGTGGAGTGGAAGGTGATGTTGATTATGGTATGATCCGCTGTGTGTGTCTCTGGGTGTGGAGTGGATGGTGATAGTGATTATGGTACGATCTGGTGTGTGTATCTCTGGGTGTGGCGTGGAAGGTGATGGTGATTATGGTACGATCCACTGTGTGTATCTCCGGGTGTGGGGTGGAAGGTGATAGTGATTATGGTACGATCCGCTGTGTGCTGCCTTATGAGCTAGTATCTGTTTTTAAGATGGAGAACAGACGATGCAGAACACAGCTGTCTCTCTGGGCGTGGAAAGTGGGCCATATGGTGACTTAATGCAGACCTTCCCTAGACAGGGCACATATGCATTTTTCGGGGAAATATCTTTTGGTTGTGACTGGAAACGCCAGACTGCTGTTGACATATTATTCATCTTTCTCCAGGGAACTGAAAGATAGGACTTCTCAGCTGGAGCTTAAAGCTAGTCTTTCTGCTCGTGGTTAAGTGCTCAGCAGACAGCACAAGAGTGCGAACACACACACACACACACTCACACACACACACACACACCACCACAGACAGATTAAATTGGGGTTTCCACTTCAAATGAACATTAGCAGACATCTCAGAGTAAAATAGAGCAGCTGTCTAATGGTGCTTCAGCGTAAAGCTGTTTTTAACGCTCATTAGGAACCCAGGCCTTTTTGGGCTAATAAAGCGGCTACATTTAACATGGTGGAGAGAGAGAGAGACAGAGAGAGACAGAGAGAGACAGAAAGAGAGACAGAAAGAGAGACAGAAAGAGAGGCAGAGAGAGAGGCAGAGAGAGAGGCAGAGAGAGAGGCAGAGAGAGAGGCAGAGAGACAGACAGACGGATAGAGAAAGAGAGGGAGAAAAGGGGATAAAGAGAGAGAGATGGATGGAAAGAGGGAAAAAAAGAGCAATTTGTGCTGGTTGATACTTTTAAATGTGCGTGGTTAGGCATGTGTGCGCTGTGTTTATGGGGCTTGGGTGGGTAGGCGGTTAACACACTTTCAGCCCCTTTTCACACTGCAGTTCACATCTGAGCTCTCTGGGTCTGCTGAACAACCATATACACACAAACACACACACACACACACACACACACACACACACACACACTCCAATGAACAGCCATAGGCACACTAGTGTTTATCAGGGGGATTGATTAGCTGCAGGCACCATTAACACACATACACACACACACACACACACACACACACACACACACACACACACATACACACACACACACGTACACACACACACACACAGTCACATAAAATACATACAAACACACACACTCACACACACACATGCACATAAAAACACGCACACACACATACACATAC
>NC_137921.1:8439488-8446988 GCF_963457725.1 Sprattus sprattus | reverse complement strand
GTTCTAGAAGGTGACCTGTTTCCTTTGTTCCCTAGCTACCCAGTGATTCTGTCCATAGAGAATGTCCAAAAAGTTCTGGAGTGTACCAGTGGTGTTCTATAACCTCCTGAGCTTTATACAACTGCTCTGGAGTGTTCTAGAAGGTGACCTGTTTCCTCTGTTCCCTAGGTACCCAGTGATTCTGTCCATAGAGAACCACTGCAGTATCCCCCAGCAGAAGAAGATGGCCCAGTGCCTGATGGAGGTCCTGGGGGAGAAGCTGGACCTGGGCTCCATCACTCCAGACGAGTCCGGATGCCTCCCCTCCCCCGAGGCCCTCAAGGGCAAGATCCTCGTCAAGGTAGGCCCACCAGTGCTCTCTTTAACACACAAGGAGACACTTTTACTCTCCGTAGCGTTCGGTTGCTTTCATTTAGGTTTAGGGTTTCAAAGTTCTTCATTCCTTGATTAATGCAGGGCACACTTCTACACTTGTTTTCACATGATTTCTTCACTCATCCAAGTCACACAACATTACAGGAAGAAACTTTTGTACAAACATTGCTATAAATAGACGTGTAGGTCCGGTGATGCAGCTTCGCAAGCCAAAGGACCAAACGCAGCAGTACTTCACATGACATATCCTGTGTTTCGCTCGATCCTTTAGTCCAGTGTGACACACAAGCTCTATAGCATGTTAAACACTACGATGAACCCCTTCACTGCAGTTCAGTAAGACTTCCTACAACCATTGCATCTTTGTTAATGGTTCAATAAGACAAATTCAAGATTCTGTGAAGCTTCGTAACACTTTTATGTAGGTTTCTGTAAAGCTGTGTTCAGACTTATATATAGGTTTCTGTAAAGCCGTGTTCAGACTTATATGCATATTTCTGTGAAGCCTCGTTAAGACTTATATGCCGGTTTCTGTGAAGGTTCATTTAGACTTATATGGAGGTTTCTGTATAGCTTCATTAAGGGTTATATGCAGGTTTATGTGAATCTTTATTAAGTGTTATATGCAGGTTTCTGTGAAGCTTTATTAAGTGTTATATTCTGTGAAGCTTTATTAAGTGTTATATGCAGGTTTCTGTGAAGCTTTATTAAGTGTTATATTCTGTGTAGCTTTATTAAGTGTTATATGCAGGTTTCTGTGAAGCTTTATTAAGTGTTATATGCAGGTTTATATGAAGCTTCTGTGAAGCTTTATTAAGTGTTATATGCAGGTTTATATGAAGCTTCATTAAGTGTTTATTAAAGCTTAGGTAGCTTAGGTGTTAGAGCTTAGGTAATGCCTGTAGGCATGGCTGTGCTGTAATTAAGGCTCCAGGCTGGCTGTGTGTGTGTGTGTGTGTGTGTGTGTGTGTGTGTGTGTGTGTGTGTGTGTGTGTGTGTGTGTGTGTGTCTGTGTGTGTCTGTGTGTGTCTGTGTGTCAGAGGAGGTGGTCTGTGCAGCCCAGCCAGTCTGGCTAGTAATTGGATCAGACTCGCGGTCCTGTCGGAACAAGCGGACTGTGTTTAAAAGTAGGCCAGCCGGTTCTCCTGACAAATTGCTCTGAACACGGCATGGGTCAGTGAGCTTGTGTGTGTGTGTGCAGCTGAAGCTACTGTTAGCCCACAGCTCAAAGAGAAATCTCCTGACACACACACACAGACACGCACACAGACTCGCACACACACTCGCACACTCACACACATAACTGCATACGTTTACACATACACTTGCACACATACAAAGAGATATGGTCAGGGGTATGCATCTGTGAGTTTGTGGCTGTCTGTTTCTGTGTGTGTGTGTGTGTGTATAGGTGTGCATCGGTGTGTGTTTGTGTCTGCCTGTCTCAGCATCTGTGTGTGTGTGTGTGTGTGTGTGTGTGTGTGTGTGTGTGTGTGTGTGTGTGTGTGTGTGTGTGTGTGTGTGTGTGTGTGTGTGTGTGTGTGTGTGTGTGTGTGTGTGTCTTCTCAGAAGGGAAGGAGAAGAGGGAATAAGGAGCACACAGATGGACTTGCACACGTATCAGAGGATAGAACATATTAACACACAAACACACGAACACACACACACACACACACACGTATCAGAGGATAGATCATACTAAGTTGGCAGCTGTTGGCTGATTCCAATAACGTCACTGGGTCTTTTTGGTCTTTAGGATTAGTTGGCTAATTGACCTGTTCAGTAGAAAACATCACTATCTTAAGCATCACTCTGACAACATTCGTGCCTCATCACTTATCTCCGTCTAGGAAACGCCGCACCAGTGCGTGTCCTTGTTTTCCGCCGTCGCCTGTCCTGATTTCGTTTCGCTTCATGTTTTTTTGCCTTTTTGACAGCAAGGATTTACACTCCTTTGCTTTTTCTTGTGCTAAATAATAAGTAGGATCATTTGAGTTCTCAAACTTCTCAAATACAAAATGGCTACCCAGCAGCACCAGCAACCACGGTTTCCCTTTTCTTTCTTCTGCTTCGTCTCCCAACCAGCGCTACCGAAATTCAAGCTGCCACTTCAACGTAAACATTTGAAAGGCCCTCTCTAGAGCTAGGTTTGTCCATTCTGGGCTACTGTAGAAACATGGCGGCATCTGTGGTAGATGACCTGCTCATATGAAGGGCTCATTTGAAGCTTACAAAAACACGATTCACAGTTACAGGTGTTTATTCACAAATGAATACTATGAATACTATATTCTATTTCTGTTAATAGATCCCACTTAATCCTACATACAGTACCTTTAAGGTGTAGGTAGATTTTTGTATGCACTTACTGTATCTGAATTTGCTTTAACTGGATCTGGAAGCTTAAAGACTTGAATCTACTGAGTGCAAACGTTAATTGAAATTGAACATTGTTGCTCCCCTAAAGGCCCCGGTGTGTGTAAATGTAATAAAAAAAGCATTACCATTTATGTGTGTGTGTGTGTGTGTGTGTTACTCTACAGGGGAAGAAGCTCCCTCCTAACATTGATGAAGATGCAGAGGAAGGGGACGTCTCAGATGAGGACAGCGCCGATGACATGGAGGACGACTGCAAGCTGATGAACGGAGACGTGAGTATCCCCCACTCACCTCTGCCTGGGATCTCTTATTCTCCTCCCCTCCTCCTCTCTCCTTCCCTCTCCTCTCCGCTCATCTTTTCTCCTCATCTCCTCCCCTCTCCTCTCCTCCTCTCTCCATCCCTCTCCTTTCCTCACCTCCCTTCTCCTCTCCGCTCATCTTTTCTCCTCATCTCTCCTGTCCTCTCCTCTCCTCACCTCCCGTCTCCTTTCCACTCATCTATTTTCGTCATCTCTTCTCTCCTCCCCCCCCCTCTCCTCTCCTCATCTCTCCTTCCCTCTCCTCTCCTCTCCTCATCTCTCCTCCCCTCTCCTCCCCTCCCTTCCCCTCCTCTCTCCTCCTCTCTCCTTCCCTCTCCTCTCCTCACCTCCCTTCTCCTCTCTGCATCTCTCCTTCTCCTCTCCACTCATCTATTCTCGTCATCTCTTCTCTCCTCCCCTCTCCTCTCCTCTCCGCTCCTCTCCTCCTTTCCCCTCATCATTCCTTCTCCTCTCCCCTCCTCTCCTCTCCTCTTCTCTTCTCTTATCTTCATATCTTCCTGACTCTGGACCTAAAATTAATGCCTCTCTCGCAGAGAACTTTTAACATAAATACCACAGAATCATCTTTATGTCGTTGCATTGGTTAATCCTTCCAATCAGTACGAGCATCAGAACAAAAACAGCCTCGTCACCCAGACACATTTGCATTCATCCGCCCGTCCATCTGCCCTTGTATGTTATGAAGCGTTTGAAGCTGTTAGCTTTGTGTTTTGTGTTTGTTTGTGCGCTATCTCCGTTTGGAGACGTGCCACCCAATCTGTTATTGGCATCAAGCAGCACTCATCAGAACTCCGTGGAGTGGAACAGAGAAGTCCTCTATTTTCAGCACAGGTGCTAGGGCTGATGTTCACTCAGATTACGCACACACACACACCACACGCACACACGCGCACACACACACACGCACACATACACACGCACACACACACACGCACACATACACACGCACACACACACTATGCGCACACGCACACGCGCACACACACCCACACACACGCACACCACACGCGCGCACGCACACGCACGCACACACTATACGCACACGCGCACACACACACACACACACACACACACACACACAGTCAAGCGCCATGATATGTATAATGACTTTATACTTAGGGGAGGCTGATGTGATGGGAATGTATGCTTGGTCTGAGAAAGAGAACAGCATATATTACACAAAGCATCTAATTAAACTTTATATCTAAGCAAAAATACTGTTACTGTTTCAAAACAACCTCGAAACAGCCATTGGAAAGTCTGATGATTTTTTCCAAACTGTTTTTGTTTCATTCACAGTTCTGAACTCTCTAAATGAAGAACTTTTTTAAAGTGTTGGTGGAGTTAATAGGATAGGATATGAGGCACAGGCCCCCAAGAGCTGTCTGCATAGGACCATAAACACCAGATTTATATTTATTTCATTCTTCTAATTTAGCTTGACTTTTTCATTTCATGTTGCCAGTATTAAAGTGCACCGTTTGGGTGTGTTTGTGAATTTAGTGCTTTGGAGTTTGTGTGCATATGTCTGCACTTGTGTGTGTGTGTGTGTGTGTGTGTGTGGGTGTGGGTGTGGGTGTGTGTGGTGTTGTGTTGTGTTGTGTTCATGCATGTGTGTGTGTGTGTATGTGTCTGCGTATGTGTTTGTGTGTGCGTACACTGCTTCATTAGCGAGTCCCGTTTTAGTCTCGCTCTCATGGGTTTGCCTTCTACTCATTTCCCTGCTTGCTTTATGTATCTCTGCTATCGCTGTATCCTCTCTTTTTTTCTCTCCCTCCCTCTCTCGCTCTCTCTCATTATCTCTGACATCTCCATCTTGATGGATTCTGCACTTAAGTATATTGCCTTGTCCCGTTCAGGTCTCCTTCCTCTCCTCTCCTCTCCTCTCCTCTCCTCTCCTCTCTCCCTCTCTCTCTCTCTCACTCTCACTTTCTCTCACTCTCCCTCTCTCTCTCTGGTTAATAGGGTTTCCTCCTTCTGAAGAGGAGTAGGTAAAATTATGGGATATATATTAAAATGGTCAATGTTTTTTTCACAAACACACACACACACACACACACACACACACCTATCCCCCCTGGCAGCCCCTCCTCTACACACTCCACAGTGGGGAGTTCCGGAACGCCCTGAAGTTCCGAGCTTTAATCAAACTGTTCTGAAAGATCTAGAAGTGAAGGATTTGTTTCTCACCCAGGGCTTAGGGATTTGGAATGCTTCAGTTCTTTCATAAAACTCACCAAAAACATTCAAGGCATCATCAGTTAGTATTCATTATTCACATTATTCTTTCATAAAGCATCATCCCTATTATTTGAACTTCAGTTAGTAGGTTAATAATTTAATAATAATTTCAACAAAATGTAATTTAATTAAATAAATAACCCTCGGTAACAACAGGATCAATGCCGATGAAAATTACTATTACAGGAGAATTAGACTGCAGTGCCATCTGCTGGTAAAGAGGTGACATTGATTCAGAACTTTTGAACGATCTCCGTGTCTTTAATGCTTTACCAGATTTATAAGTATTGCCAGTTCAAGAGCCATAACTTTATAGATAAATAAAAGTTATCTATTGACAAAAAAAAAAAAAACTGTGGTTGTCAGGGTTGAAGAATTGTCAAGTTCAGTAAATTGGTTTCACCTGAATAGTACTCAATCCATTTCATTTTTTGCATGGTGTATATATATATATATATATATATGGTATAAATAACCTCCCAAAAGGAAGATTTTACAATATCTTTTATATTTCAAGCCTCAGAACCCTCTAGAACAGTGCTTCAAATATACAAGTCTATTCATGTGGTTCTGGGGTATGGTAGTCTCACACACACACACACACACACACTCTTCAAATGGTTTGGTTAAGCTTTAGAATACACACACACACACACACACACATATGAGATGATTTAGTTAGGCTTTGGATTCAGAGGAACACACGCACACACACACACACACACACACACACACCTTAAGATGGTTTCTCTGTGGCTTTTCATCCAGAAACAGAGCTTTTCTTCCTCCATGACAATCTCTTTTACTTCCCCCTTTTCACTGCCTGTGTCGAATCCACAAAGACCCTCTTTCTCTGTCCTGATCCACCACACACACACACACACACAGACAGGCACACACACACACCCTCTTTCTCTCTCTGTCTCACTCAATTCAACTCATATAAATTCAATTCTCTTCAATTGTCTGTCTTTCTCTCTCAGACGTCCATGACCCGTAAACAGGTGGAGAATGTGGCCAAGAAGAAGCTGGATAACCTGATGAAAGAGTCCAAGATCCGTGACAGAGAAGACCCAGACAGCTTTACCATCTCAGCACTGCCCCCCTCAGGCAACAAGGAGAAGGACAAGGAGAAGGAGAAGGACAAGGAGAAGGAGAAGGAGAAGGACAAGGAGAAGTCTCCCCAAAAGGTTAGCTCCTGAAATACACTCTCACTCACTCTCTCTCACACACAGGCACAGGCACAGGCACAGGCACAGGCACAGGCACAGGCACAGGCACAGACACAGACACAGACACAGACACAGACACAGACACAGACACAGACACAGACACAGACACAGACACAGACACAGACACAGACACAGGCACAGGCACAGGCACAGGCACAGGCACAGGCACAGGCACAGGCACAGGCACAGGCACAGGCACAGGCACAGGCACAGGCACAGGCACAGGCACAGGCACAGGCACAGGCACAGGCACAGGCACACACCTCACCACACATTTTTAACTCAACTCATTTCCTGCCAAAAGTGTAAATGCTATCTTATTAAACTCTCTTGAAACTTGCACTCCTACAAACTGCACCGTACCTTGCTTCCAACTGATACACAGAAACAGCTAATAGTGAGCATTAAAGATGATTAGGTGACCATTGATCTTTGTGTATCGAGGCATAAAGAGGTAAAGGCTGTGTTGAGGCCCTCTCAGTCTCCGGTGGTAATAGAGTTGAGCAGTAGTATGTGCGTGTGTGTGTGTGTGTGTGTGTGTGTGTGTGTGTGTGTGTGTGTGTGTCCATGTCTCCTCCACACATAGCAGAGGAAAAAGTTATTAACTCCTGTCTAACACACACAACATGCGATCGAGCGCCTATCTCTGAGGTCGGTTTCGATTTGTTGGGCCGGATCAATAGTCTTTCTGTGGACACGGTTCTCTGGAGAAGTTAATTACCGTGGCGACCGTAATGGGTTTGTATGTGCTTAATGGTCCCGGAGGTATTGAATACATGACCTTTGACCTCTCCAGGAGATGTGGCACGTGACACCATTGTGACCAGGGCAGACAGAGGTGAGGTGTGTGACGCACACCCTGAAAAGATCAGCCAATTAGCTGCTGAGTTTTAAGCAAATGAGGTCCATGAAGGGCGGATTGCACTGCCTGAGTCGTTCTCATTTAACATTTG
>NC_137921.1:8429488-8431988 GCF_963457725.1 Sprattus sprattus | reverse complement strand
CTTTCTGAGGGAACACTTGTTGCTGGGATGGACAGCTCTTTGCCAAGGCTGAAAGCATTGTTTTATAACTTTTGGCACAGTTCATATTAGAACAAACCTCTCTCTTCCTCTTTGTGTGGGCTCCTGTCAAATTCTGTTTCATCTGCCTGGCCCTGACAACAATCAATATAATGGAGACTAGCTGCTAGATTTCCTTTTCCAATTTAAGGAAGATACAGGTAAATTCAAGTAACAAATAGAGTTTAGCTACGGTATATGGAGTATATTCCTACCTCTTCCTCACTCATCACCGCCTCTGATATTATCCTAATGAATATCTTGTCTTGGTGCCGTGGTCTTCCAAGAAGGTCAGGTTTTTTGAAACGTGGATCAATCTTCAGAGTTGTGTCTGAACGCGTTAATTGAACGAAAGTGCATGAACTCGTTCATAATGTTGGTGAACGTGAACTGAACGTACTGTAGGCTATACTGCCTGATGAACGATACTGTGAACGTGTTCATTCTGGTGTCTCTGAACGGCACGTTCACTTTTTTTAATTTCGTTCAATAAGGTAACAGATTTCTAGAAAAACACCGTTAACAGTAATGTATCCCACTGTCTTTGCCTGTGAGAGTGCCGAAGTTGCACTTAATTAAGTTGCGTAGAGGCCGAGAGCGGTATTGCAGTCAGAGAGAGATTTTAGAAAATTATAGACTTCACGAGAATCGGCCATTGACAGCAGTGGAGGTGAGAGCGCGCTTAAAAGAAACAGTTAGAGAGGAAGAATCTATCTAAATATAAAATTATTGGTCTTATATTCGGATTATACCGATGCAAAAATGTTATAAACGATGCATCGCGATTCATTCCACATTGTATCCGGTGCACACTTTTTTGATCCGGGCCATCGCATCGTGAGCTTTTATGCCGGTGCATCGATGCGAACCGGTGAATCTTCCCATCCCTACTCCCCACAGATGCTTGCACACACACCTTAACTTGTAACTCAAGCCCCTATCCGCACACACCCACACACCCACATACACACACACACACACACACACAGTCCTCTCAGTCAGATTTTAAAGACCAGCTGAGACCTCAGGCGTACCCAATGAAAAGTTGCTGTGGAGTGAGTGAGTGAGTGAGAGAGAGTGAGTGAGAGAGAGAGAGAGAGCGAGAGTGTGTGTGTGTGTGTGTGAGATTCTATCCCGCTTCCAGCCTCGATGCTGTGTATTAACCTCCCCTTTGGCTTCTCTCCCTGAAGGCTACCGTCATGTCTACCTGGAGGGCATGGAGGAGGCTTCCATCTTTGTCCATATAGCTGTGAACGACATCACTGGTAAGGTACGTACTCACAGGGGGGACCCTGCAGCCTGAGCCACCCCGCTGACGGAGCTCCCAATGCGGTAGCACTGGAAGAGTGTGTGTGTGCTAGTCACCAGGGGCGGAATGACAAGTGTTATGAGACCTGTTTGGACTGTAGCTCGGGGTTATAATGTGTGTGTGTGTGTGTGTGTGTGTGTGTGTGTGTGTGTGTGTGTGTTTAGGAATCAAATGAAAGGGTTGATAATAGTGTTGGCATGCTGAAGTTGTGCAGTGTGTGGCAATCAAAGCCAGTGAAGATTTAGCATGTTGATTGTCTGCAGTGCTGTATATCCGTACAAGGGAACCTAAAACATGATCTTGACATCATTTGTGGATGAAATCTCCAGCTTTTCACTTACTTATGAACATATTTGTGTATGTTAGTGTTTATTTCTGTTTCTTGCTTACTGTTGTAATCTGTGAATCGTTTTCAAATCTGTCCTGTGTCTTTCAAACTTCCTCTTCCATGTGAGTCTGTGCACATCTGTGCATCTCCTGGCTGCCATCGTGTTTGTGTCTCTCTCGTTCTTTGTCTTTTTCTATGTTTCATCTTCTGTCCTTTCATAGCTTTCTCCTTCTCTCTTTCTGTCTTTCTTTTTCAAGTATCATATCTCTCCTTCTTTATCTTCCTCTGTCTCTCTCATGTGTCATCGCTCTCTCTCTTTCTTTGTTGCTCTCTCTCTCATGTGTCATCGCTCTCTTTCTCTCTCTCTCTCTCTCTCTCTCTTTCTCTGTCTGATGTGTCTCTGCTCTCTTTCTCTCTCTTATCTCTCTCTCTTATCTTGTCTATGTGTCTCCTTCTTTATCTTTTTTGTCTTTTGCTGTCTCTCTCTCATGTGTCATCGCTCTCTCTCTCTCTTTCTCTCTCTCTCTGTCTGACGTGTGTCTGCTCTCTTTCTCTCTCTTTGTTATTTCAGTGGACCCCCTCTTTGTCCTAAGCTGCTTGTATTGGCAGGAAGTTGTTAGAAGGCCCGCTGCCACTCAGAACTCAGGTGTAGTGAGAACCAATCAGCACCTTGCATGTCCAACACGCCCCTCCCCCCTCAGTGGTCCAGACCGCCTGTGGGCGTGTCTGCCGTGGTGCCCGCCTACCAGCATCGCCATGCCAACCCATGCAGCCATGGGTTGAGCTAATACCCCTCCGCGGTCCTC
>NC_137921.1:8414488-8424488 GCF_963457725.1 Sprattus sprattus | reverse complement strand
ATCGGTGAGCGGTCACCCAGAGCTGCCTCCTTAGACCGTATGTGGGCTTTCGCAAGCATTCGCAAGCATTCGCAGTGCACTCAAAGCAAATGACAAACTGTTTGAAAACTGTTAGCAAACATTTCTTAGCTTTTTTGAACACACCTCTGGGATGATTCCAGCCCATATTTGCCCCAGATTCCCCTCTAGTCACCTCTAAGATGGTGCTGCTCCATCTTAACTCTTTTTGAGAAACTTCTGCCATTTCCTGTTTAGTGGTCCATACACAGTGATCACTGGTAGCATTACTATTCAATTCAACTTAATACAATTGTATTCATATATCGCCAAAACAATATGATGATCAATGTCATTAGTTGTATTTTCACACTGATAGATTTGATTATATTATGAAGCATCTTGGTTAGATTATGCAGGTCTAGTCTGACATGTTCTGTGGAAATACACACAGTTGCCATGAGGACCAGCAAAGCTGTAAAGCGTTACGAAACATTCACACACATTCACCAAACCGTTGGAGTCATAAGACCTAACCCAAGAGAGAACCCAGCAAGGCCCACGCACACACACACACACACACACACACACAGTTATTTTTAAGTGAAAGTTTAAACACATAAGTAATTGCGGTCAACAACAAACTGCTCTATACAGTGGGTGGAGTGTGTCATGCAATGCTCTCCAATACCCCTCCTTGATCACGGGACGTCCCATCTCACAGACCTAAAGCTAGCCATGCGTTTGGCTGCTAGCATGCATTTTCTGAGTAGTGTACTGTTTTTAGATGTTTCTCATTTATGGTCAAAGGGTCATACATATGCCAACTTCTTTACCTCTCTCCTCATCTAGTCCCATGCTTTTAGCACTAGTAACAGTTCCTCTCTCAGCTGTGTGTGTGTGTATGTGTGTTAATGTGTGCGCTGTTCTGCTCCCCTTTTCTGTGTGTGCGTGCGTTCCTGGTGTGTACGTGCGTGCGTGCGTGCGTGCGTGCGTGTGTGTGTGTGTGTGTGTGTGCGTGTGCAAGTGTGTGTGTGTGTGTGTCTGGTGCTTTCCTGGTGTGCTAAAATCCTTCTGTTCTGTCCTTTTTGCACGCTCTCTGCCCTCCAGTGCAAAACTGATTGGATGGCCAGCGTCAGGTAAAGTCTGTCTGTTTTCCGCACGCCTCTCTACCCTGTCATGGTCTCTCATCACTGTTCTACTCTGCTCTCCTCTGCTCTGCTCTGCTCTGCATCACACTGCTCTAGAGCCTGCTGTTCTGCATTGTTCTCTGCTGTTCCGGATTGTTCTATGCTGTTTCGGATTGTTCTAGGCCCCGCCATGCTGCATTGCTTCACACTCCTCTAGGCTCCTCTTTCCATATTTGTCCATATTTCATATATCATATTTCATACATAATATTCCACATATCACATTCCATATATAATATTTCATAGGTAATATGTCCATATGTCCGTATCTTTTTATATAAAAGCTGTGCTGTTCTGCATGGTTATGCTTGGCCTATTTCTCATCATAATCAGTCACCATGAGGTCATTCAATATAGAGCCTGCAGCAGGGCCCCACTGTGTGTGTATATGACACATGCCCTGGCTGTTGCCACAGCAACTGGTCTGTTCTGATCACTGTTAAACAGTGTCCTCGGGAGCGTATAACTCTGGAGTGGACCTGCTATGGATCCAGATCTTGTCCAAATCTAGACCAAATCTTGCGCTGCTGTTTTCAATCGGAAAGTATTTATGCTTGCCCAACTTTTTGTTTTAATTTCAAAGCAAATCAAATCAGCACCAAATCAGGTCCAGCTCAGCGCCAAATCAAGGCCATCTCAGCGCCAAATAAAAGCCATCTCTGCGCCAAATCAAGGCCAGCTCAGTGCCAAATCAAGGCCAGCTCAGGGTTAGATTAATGTCAGGTCAGGGCCGGATAAGGGCCAGATGCATTGAGCATTCATTAGGGTTCTTACTTTATAGTTGAGGTGAAATACATCAGTGAAGTAGGCAAGCAGTATCCAAAGTGTGAACTTTAAAAGTGTCTGCTGTGTGCATGAGGGTTTGAAGTTGAAAGGTGTGTGTGTGTGTGTGTGTGTGTGTGTGTGTGTGTGTGTGTGTGTGTGTGTGTGTGTGTCGTCTATCTTTCTGATGTATGGGAATGTCCCCCCACATGATCTGCCGTCTCACACAGCAGTGTGCGCCCCCTGCCTGTGTAAGCTGGGACTGCGCCTCAAGGGCTCCCCCTGGATGTGCTGTTAAGGCATCTCAAGCTTGGGTGTTACTTGTTGCATATTGATTTAGCGCCACCTCTGTGCGTTGTGATTGTGCTTGTTTTTATTTTTTTGGTTGTGTTTGTTGTGCAGACAAGCTGTCATTTGTACAAGCTAATGATTTATGTTTCTCTGCATTTCCTTTCTGTATCCCTCTCTCTGCCTGTCCTTCTGTATCTGTCTCTCTCTCTCTACACCTCTCCCTCTCTTCTCTCTCCCTCCCTCTCTCTTCTCCTCTCCTTGCCTCTCTTTTTTCTTCTCTCTTTCTTTCTCTCCCTCCCTCCCTCCCTCCCTCCCTCTGTCTCTTCCTCCTCCTCCCCTCTCTTTTCCGTCCCTCTCTCTTTCGCTCTCTCATTCCCTCTCCCTGTCTCCCTCCCTCCCTCCCTCCCTCTCTTCCCTCTGTCTCTTCCTCCTCCTCCTCTCCTCTCTTCTCTGTCCCTCTCTCTTTCGCGCTATCATTCCCTCTCCCTGTCTCTAACTGCTTCTCTCTCCTTCCCTCTCCCTCTCTTGCCCCCTCTTACTCTCTCCCTCTCTTGCCCCCTCTCATTCTCTTTCTCTTTCTTTCTCTCCCTCTCTCCCTCCCTCCCTCCCTCTCTCTACCCTCTGTCTCTTCCTCCTCCTCCTCTCCTCTCTTCTCTGTCCCTCTCTCTTTCGCGCTATCATTCCCTCTCCCTGTCTCTAACTGCTTCTCTCTCCTTCCCTCTCCCTCTCTTGACCCCTCTTACTCTCTCCCTCTTTCTTTCTCTCCCTCTCTCCCTCCCTCTCCCTCTCTCTTTCTCTCCCTCTCTCCCTCCCTCTCCCTCTCTCTTTCTCTCCCTCTCTCCCTCCCTCTCCCTCTCTCTCTCTCTCCCTCTCTCAGGCCTGCACCTCATCCAGAGATCCATCTCACTTTATCCTGGCCTGAAATCCATCTCTGAGGAGCCCAGTGACCGCCCTCTCGCCTCCTCCACCTCCACCCCGTCCCTGGCCCTCGCCCCGTCGCCTCTCCTCCGCTCCCCTCCCTCTCCTCCTGCCCTCACCAACCAGAAACCGGACTCGGACCCCGGCCCGGACCAGCAGACGACCCACCCTCCCCTCCGGAGGGCGCCATCGCTCCCTGCTTCAGCCCCTCCTCGTTCCCAGACGCCGCCGGACAGCCAGGGGGGGTTAGAGCCACTTGACCCCCCCGCGACCCCCCCACACTCCACTGGCAGCATGCAGGCGCCAGAAGAGGGTCATGGGAAGGCTGGCCCAAATAGAGATGGGAGTGACTCTGAGAGCCCCTCCCCCACCCAGGGGGTCCACGCTCTCCGCGCCCTCTTTGACCGTGACCCCCCCCAGATGGCCCCCGCCCCGCCGGTGCTTCGGACACACACACTCAGACACACCCCCGTCAGACGCGCGCTGAGCGAGGGGCAGGTGCGCGGGGGAGCAGCCGCTAACGCTACGTCCCCGGCCACGCCCACTCCGGAGGTGGTGATGGACGCGACGCTCGGCGACCGCATCTGGAGCGCGCTGGACGGCAACAGTCACCGCGACAGCGTCTCCTCCTCATCCTCCATCTCCTCCAACGACACTGTGATCGACCTCTCCCTGCCCAACCTGGCCCACCGCTCCCCCCGCCCCTGTCCTGTTCCCGCCGCCGCCTCCTACGCCCTCCGACCCCCCTACACGGCTCCCCCGGCTGGCCACCAGGACACCCCGCGCCCCGTGTCCAAGTCCAAGTCCATCCCCAACCTGCGGCAGGAAGAGGCGGAGCTGGACGAGCTGAGGCCACGCCCTCTGTCGAAGGAGCCGCATTGCCCCGCCCCTCCCCTCACGCAGCGTCGCCACACCTGGAGCCGCCTCTACATGGAGGGCTTGAAGCAGGCTGCCGTCGCCGCGGCGACCGCACGCAGCCCCCCCCACAAGCTCCCCGCGACCCCCCTGCGGCAGACCGAGCTGGAGTCCGCCGCCTCCAAGTCCAAGAGCCTGGGCGACCTGACGTCGGACGACATCACGTGCCACTTCGACAGCAAGTACCGCAGCATTAGCCGCAGCTTCCTGTGCCGCCCGCCCCCCCGCGACCAGCGCCGCTTCGGCGCCCCCCCCAAGCCCCGCGACGACCTCACCGAGCAGCTGAAGCGCCTGACCGACGTGGAGCCGCTCACCTCCAGCGACTTCAACCACCACCCCTCCGCCAGCATGCTCCGACCCAGGCCAGAGGCCCCCGAGGCTGGGGAGGAGTCGGAGCAGCCTCCCCCGCTGCGCCGGATGTCCTCACGCAGCCAGAGCCGCGTACGCTACATCGCCAACCGCGCCAAGCAGAACCAAGAGCGGCAGCGCCTGCAGCAAGGCATGCTGGGAAGGTCGGCGGCGGCGGCGGCGGGGGGCGGGCCCCTGGAGGAGAGGGGCAACCCTGAGGGGGCCTGCTCTGTGGCACGCAGCCCCTGCTCCAGCCTGGACCTCCTCAGCCAGCTGCCCCCTGCTCCCCTGCCTCAGAACCACCAGATCCATGACAACAATGAGAACCACCAGAACCAAACACAAACCCAGAACCTGTTAGGCCCGCAGGACAATGGGGTGTTCTTCAGGCTTAAGCTCTGAGAAAGCTCAGAGAGGAAGTCAGAAAGAAAGAGATGCAATCTACTACACTGGACTGAACTAAACTGAACTAAACTGAACTAAACTGAACTGAACTGGACTTAACTGGACTGGACTAGACTGGACTGGACTGTAATCTGGGCAAAAGAAGCACACAATCCTGTTATTGTAATAAAAATAATAATAATCGTTTTTAAAAAGATATCCTACAATTCCTTGAAGCAATGAAAAATGGTCATTTTGTCTTTTTTGTTGTTTTGTTTTGTTTTGTTTTGTTTTGTTTGTAATGAATCTGTATATGTTGATGGAGTCTGTTGAGAAGTCTTTGTTTTAAAGCACTGATAATGCTACTACTTCCACACACTATGTTAGCCACACTAACACTAGGCCTCTCTTCCTAGGATGTTGCCAGATTGGGTCTTGGGTTATAATGACAAATGTCACATAGACTAAAGCAATGGATATACAGTCTCGTCTCAAACTGCTGTCAAATCACAACTGCTGTGAAGTGCACGCGTTAGCTTTCTTACTGCCTAGTTAAGTCACTTTGTAGAAAACAATAACAAAACTCGTTATAAAAAATGTTTAGAGCACCACCTGAACCTATTTTAATGTTTGAAGCACCTTTGAGCGTTTTTTTCTCCCTCCTCTCTATGACTCCAGTGCATCTCGCTGCACTCAATGAAGAGTAAGGGGTAGAAGCTTCCGGAAATGTGGAGCTGTTCAGTTGGAGGTCTTATGGGCTTGTTAAGGCCCTCGTAGCATTGGGAAAGGGTGTCATGTCTCGGATACGTCGTTCGAAAACTAGCTTCTCTTTTACTGCTTTGACTTGCTCTTATTCTGTACGTATTTAAACGCATTTTGTTTCGCTAGTGGATGTGTCTGTCTGTTTTTATTTTTAGCAATATTTTCAAACAACTTATGAATGCATTTTAAACATACTGAATTAAGGTATTGGTGGGAATTTTTTATATAAGGAAAACTGGAATGTCTTTGCTATGAATGCATTGTTTAACGGGATGACGTTCTTTTTAAATGAAATTTTATATTCTGTGCAGACTAACAAAACAAAACGCCTGGCCTTTTTATTTTGGCAAGCTATAGGACTCAACGCACGATGGCACCGGGTTCCCTGACTCTGCATTTTGAAATCACAGAACTTGTCAGGATCTTTTTTTTTATTATTATAAGGTTTTGCTGATAGATCGCCCCTCTTAAATCTGACATTTGCATGTTCTGTGTGCATTCTCCTCTACTGTACGACTCACTGATGGACAGGCTCTGTCGTCTGTGTTTAGATCAGCATTGAGATGAATACTGAGAGCCGTCCACATGTGTGTTTGAGTGGCCACAGAAGTTTGATCTCCATTTTTTTTATTGTCATCTTCCGTTTATTTTTTGTTTGTTGATATTTGTTTTAGATGGTAATGAACTGGAAGAGTATGGGAAGCAGTGTTTCTCAGATCATACTGTGTGGTCATGACAAGATGCCAGACCTGGGGTTGTTAGGGATGATATTTAAGTAAAAGCAAATCTAATTAGAAATTACATAAATCTGTGTCCGTGTTTTTATCGTGTGTGGGTGTGTTTTATGAGTAAGATGAAGAGGTTTCACACATATTAAAGATTGCACAGGTACACCCATAAGCTGATACACAGGTGTGTGTGTTTATATTGTGTCTAGAGATGCATGTGTTATTTTTGAGAGTGTATGTGTGTGTATGATGGAGACGGTTGTGTGTGTGTGTGTGTGTGTCCAGAGATGCATGATATAATATGAGTATGAGTGTGTGTGTGTGTATCTAGAGATGCATGTGTTAATAGGAGTCTGTGTGTGTGTGTGTGTCCAGAGATGCATGTGTTAATAGGAGTCTGTGTATGTGTCTGTCCCTGTGTGTTTACACAGTTCTCCATGCCTACCTTCCTGGCCCACTTTAAAAGGCCCCCTGTTGGGGAAAAATGTAGCTGCCCAAAAGCTGGCACACTTTTGGATGTGAAATTACACCCAAAGAAGCCTTATTAAGCAGCTTAAACCACTGTGTGTGTATGTGTGTGTGTGTGTGTGTGTGTGTGTGTGTGTGTGTGTGTGTGTGTGTGTGTGTGTGTGTGTGTGTGTGTGTGTGTGTGTGTGTGTGTGTGTGTGTGTGTGTGTGTGAGCACAGCACTCTCATCTAACGTTACTCATCCGTGGCCACAACCGCCTGTCTTCATCTCCGCAAATTTTCTCATTTCCTTCTCGTCCAGCAGACTTGTCATAAACACCCCCTCCCTAACCCCCCCTGGGCGCAGCTGCAAATAAAGCCCTGACTTGTTCATCTTAACTAATGACTGACACGAACCACAAAGGGCTGGTCATGCCTGGGTTTGCGGTTGCCGCGGCGACGGCCGTCGGAGTGAAGCGGGGTTGCCAGGTCCTTCCGCCGTGCTGTGCGCCCCCTCTAGTCCGAACATGCCCCACTGAGTGACAGAGATTGTACGCCGTTGTCACTCACACAAAAGGGTCATCTCATTGGCATTCCGGAGGACGCGCCAGTCGCTTTTAATTCCGCGTTTATTGAGGAGCGCTCAGCGCAGGGCCGTCTTCCAGGGCGCTACTTCAAGCCAATCTGGGCGCCGTAATTCAGCCCGCTGTTGTCAGAGGATTTGGAGGGGAAAATAAAAACCACTCTAGAGCTCCTGGCATCAGGTCTGATCTCTGGACCCCACTTTGCAAAATTAAGATAGTTTTTCCAAAGGATAAACAAGTAAACTCATGTTCATTCAGATGCATTCAAAAGGCACACCCTCACAGATTAACTGTCTGAGACGTCTACAGAATATTTTTGGTGCACCTCAGTAAGGGGGAAGAGCTTTTATTATTAAACTATGGGCTGTTCAATAAACTGTAAACAATGGCAGTTTAGCTGGATGTGTACATTACCGTGTTTTGTGATTGACAAAACATGCATAGCACACATTAACAACACACGTAAAGTCATTTTTTCCTGGAGGTACTGAGATCAGCTAAACTTTATTGTAGAATTTCAGAAGAATTGTTGTTTTCCTTGTCTCTTTGTCTTCCTTGAGTCAAACGTGTTTTCCTTGATTCTTTGTCTTTTTTGAGAGTTCAGTGTGTCTTGTGACTATTTCCCAAGCCTCCTCCCCTGTGTCTAAACCTCTTACCTCAGCCCCCTCCTCCTTTCCTCCCTTCTTCTCCTTTCTCCTCTTCCTCTCCTCCTCCTCCTCCTCCCCTCTCGTCTATAAATCCCACAGGATTTGTCATGCTTTTCCTTTCCCAAAACATCCACAATCTCCCATCCCTCTCTGATTGGCTGTTGAAACCTTGGGGGATACCCTCCCCTCTGTCTTTAAATGTGGGGGGACCCACTCACTCACCCCCATCTTCATCCCATCACTGCGGCACTGCTCTCAGAAGACTGACCAAAACTACTGACTGGACGGTGAGTACGTTTCTCTGGCACTAGAGACTAGACAGTGTATTTCTGATATAATAATAATAATAATTAATTTTATTTGTTGTGCACTCTACATTCAAGCAGAAACTCAGAGTGCTACATAGTTTAAAACAGCTCATAACAAAAGCACAGTTTAAAAAATTATACGTTTTTAAAAAAAAAGTAGGAAACGCCTTTCTGAATAAAAAGGTTTTTAGGCCAGTCTTAAAACAGTCTAGTGTCTGTGTTGCCCTTAAGTGATATCCTTCTCTAAGAACACACTCTAGATCACACTCTGGCACTGGAGACTAGAGTGTATTTCTGGACATCCATCCACCCACAGGCATCTCTTTGGGTTGCTACGTAGTAAACAATTATATCTGGTGGCAACCAGTACTACAATACTATAAGACATCATTAATTAGCTTCCGTCTGTTACATGTTACAACAAATTAATTATGATCACATTCATTGTAATGCATATGTTATAGATACGCATGTTGTTGGTTATAGAAAGTAGTTTAGAGTTGGTTAGAGTTAGAGTCATCCCTGAGAACTGAAACACAAGCTCTTCACTCCTACTGCAATGTGAAGCAAAAGTGTGTGTGTGTGTGTGTGTGTGCGTTGAAGATGGTTGTGTGTATTTGTGTCTAGAGATCTAGGTTTGTATGTGAATCAAAGGTGCTGTTCTTAGCTTTGCATCTTTAACATGCTGTAGAACTTCTCACAATCTGGGGCTTAAGTCATAACTTTGGCCTTCATAAAGCTCCCAGTGATAGGAAATATTCAGTGCACCTGGTTTTGTATTATGTTGTACAGTGTTATAACATTCCACGTTGGTGGAACGACCTGCCTAGCACTACCAGAGCAGGAGCGTCCCTCCCTACCTTTAAGAAACTCTTGAAGACCCAACTCTTCAAAGAGCACCTCTCTTCCTAAACTGGCACCTTGGCTCAACCTGCACTTAAGCAGCAACAGGCCCGCACTTCTTTTTTTCATTCTTTCTATGTCGTTTTATAAGCAATATTTATGGTTACACCAGGTTTTTTAATGCTCTTAGCTTGATTGTTCTCCCTTGTACGTCGCTTTGGACAAAAGCGTCTGCTAAATGACTAAATGTAAATGTAAATGTAACTGTCTAGCACTGTTATTCTTAGAATAAGATTACTGGTGTGCAATATTATGCATTTCCCTATTATTGTCAATTATAGTTAGTTTGTATGTAATTCTACTTGCTATCTTTTGATATAGTGGTCTTCTGTTGGTTTTCTGCAAGGTGCATCCTCATAGTAACAAGTGTGGGCAAACCAACAGAGGGCTATGTAACTAAGGATCAGAAGTAGCTGTTTAAGTGTACTAAGCGTAGAGAAGTAGCTGTTTAAGTGTACTAAGAAAACAGGCACAGTTCGACCCTTCTTATCACCTCTGACTTCATCCAAACATGGACAGAAGGTTCATTCTTTTACTTATATGGCTTAAACGCATATGCAGAGTAAGTGTCTAATAATATAATAATAAGTTACACACAGGAACACATAAAATGTTCCCGCACACATAAGCACATGATTCGTGCAAAGGCATTAATTAATAAAAAGCCATTCATTAATACATTCTTTGATCATGGATAGTGTTTCACAATTATTTCATCACAGAGGTAGCTGTTAAGTGTACTAAAGGTAGAGAAGTTAAGTGTACTGATATGAGATGAAGGTTGTTTAAGTGTACTAACTTGACATTGTGGTGGCT
>NC_137921.1:8384488-8409488 GCF_963457725.1 Sprattus sprattus | reverse complement strand
AGACCTGGCGGTGGCAGACCTGACTCTGACGGCAGGTCGTGAGAGTGTGGTGGACATCACCAAGCCTTTCATGCAGACGGGCCTGAGCTTCGTCATGCGCCGTGACCTGGTGGCACCGGCTGCCGGATACAGCGACCTGCTCAGCCCCTTCTCCACTCACATATGGGTCAGCATCCTGGTGTCCTATCTGCTCACCTCTCTGTGCCTCTACCTGGTGACCAGGTGAGACACACACACACACACACACACACAGACAGACAGACACACACACACACACACACACACACTTCTTCACTCACATATTGATCGGCATACTCGTATCCTACCTACTCACGTCGCTGTGCCTTTACCTGGTGACACACACACACACACACACAGACTTCTCCACACACAGGGTAGGCATCTGAAGTGTCAATGAAGTGTCCTCGTGTCCTTGTTTTTTTTGTGTCTGTGGGGGCTTAGACAATGGCCTTTGTGAAGCATCTAGACTACTGTATATACAGTATAAACTTTGAACTGAACTGAACTTGAATGGAATTGAATATCAATTATTAGTAGTGTAAAGTCTTAAGTGTCTTAAGTCTTTAAGTGTTCCTGACGTGATGATCTGTTCCTGTTGTTGTTGTTGTTGTTGTGTTCCTGATGTGTGTTGATCTGTTCCTGTTGTTGTTGTTGTTGTTGTGTTCCTGATGTGTGTTGATCTGTTCCTGTTGTTGTTGTTGTGTTCCTGATGTGTGTTGATCTGTTCCTGTTGTTGTTGTTGTGTTCCTGTGCAGAATCAGCCCGTGTGAGTGGGAGGGGCCCCAGGTGGAGGAGAACAGCTTCAGTCTCCCGCACAGCTTTTGGTACATCTTTGGAGCCCTCACACTGCAAGGTAACACACGCACACACACACACACACACACACACACACACACAGCTTTTGGTACATCTTTGGAGCCCTCACACTGCAAGGTAACACACGCACACACACACACACACACACACACACACACACACACACACACACACACACACACACAGCTTTTGGTACATCTTTGGAGCCCTCACACTGCAAGGTAACACACACACACACACACACACACACACACACACACACACACACACACACATACAAACACAATGTATACACACATGCATGCATGCACACAAATGTCTGCTTACACTCACACTGACACATACACACACACACACACACACACACAATGTATACACACATGCATGCATGCGCTCAAGTGTCCGCTTACACACACACACACACACACACACAGACACAGACACACACATACAGAGCAATGATTTGAGCATGTAACAACATATCCGTTAAATCAGCACCCTTAATTCAGGTGAACAGCAGGGAGAGATGATGTATTTCTATTTCTCCTTCTTTGTGTTTGTCTGTCTCATCCTCCTCTTCGTTCCCAGGAGCTGGCCCTCACCCGAAGGCCCTCTCTGGCCGCCTCGTCAGCGCCATCTGGTGGCTGTTCTCCATAGTGCTGCTGGCCACCTACTTCAGCAGGGTGAATGCGTGGCTGAAGTCAGATCATAGCCACCTCAGCATCCAGAGCTTCGAAGACCTGGCCAAGCAGGACACCATTGAGTACGGCACCGTCGATGGAGGCTCCTCTCTCGCTTTTTTCAAGGTAAACGCAAAAAACCTAAACCATAATGGTAAATAACAAATATAAGCAAATAACAAATCCCTTGACATTGATGGATCTTTGCTCGCTGGGTGGAACTGGAGCATCAGGACTCGAGTCCCATCGCTCAACACCCATGTTACTGTGAGAAATACCCTGCTTGTTTGAGGCTGGTGTCTGATGCTGTATTTCCCACAGACCTCCCAGAACCCAGTGTACCGCAGCATCTACGCCCACATGGAGCGGCGCAAGACGCTGGTGTCCAGCATGGAGGAGGGCATCCGCCGGGTACAGGAGGGCAACTTCGCCTTCATCGGCGAGGCCGTGTCCCTGGACCTGGCAGTCGGCCGCTTCTGCAACCTGGTGCGTGGCCCCCAAGTGGTGGGAATGAGGAGCTACGGCATCGCAGCACCAATAGGTGAGTTTCATTGTACTGGGTATGTACCCTCTCACTCACACACTCTCACAGAAATATACACAAACACACACAAACACAAACATAAGCAGCTATGTGATTGTAAAGAGTCTTATTTTACTGTTTTTACTGTAGGTGAGTGTTTCATCAGTGTGTTCATGTGTGTGGAGTGAGAGTGTGTGTGCACTTGTGTGTGCACTGTAAAGCTGTGCATGCAGACATCAGTGCATGTGTGTCTCTGTGTGTGTGTGTGTGTGTGTGTGTGTGTGTGTGTGTGTGTGTGTGTGTGTGTGTGGGTGTGTGTTTGTGTGTGCCTGTGTGTGTGCGTGCGTGCGTATGTGTGTGTGTATGCACGGCACGTGTGTGTGTGTGACTGATCTCACCTCTTGCTCCTCCACCCCCCCCCCAGGTTCTCCGCTGCTGAAGAACCTGAGCATGGCCGTGCTGCAGCTGAGTGAGTCTGGGGAGCTGGACTACCTGCGCAGCAAGTGGTGGCCCAGCAGCTGTGCGGCCCCCGGGGACCAGGGCTCCCCCCTCACGCCCAGCACCCTCAAGGGCCTCTTCCTGCTGCTGGCCCTCGGCCTGGGCGCCGGCCTCCTCATGGCTCTCCTGGAGCTCTCGGCCAAGGCCAGGACCCAGGCTAAAGACAACAAGGTGAGGAGGGGGGGGAGAGTGTGAGAGGGAAGCAAAAGCAAGGAAGGAGAGAGAGAGAGAGAGAGAGAGAGAGAGAGAACGCACTAGGCACACAGGGAGAGAGGGATGCAAAGGAAGGATATAGATAGGAGAGAGAGAGAGACCCAGCCTAAAAACCATAAGGTATGAGGAAAAACCAGAAAGGAGAAGGAAGAGAAAGAGAAGGAAGTAGAGAAAGAGAAGGAAGTAGAGAAAGAGAAGGAAGGAGAGAAAGAGGGGCTGAGGGAGAGAAAGACAGGCTGAGGGAGAGTTAAAGAAGCAGAGCGATAAGGAAGAAGATTGAAAGAATGGTATACTGTGAAGATAAACAGATTCAGGTTTACAGTGAATTGAATTGAATTCAAATGTCATTGTTTAGCTTTGCAAACAACATAATTTCGAGTGCTGTTCCTGTTGGTGCCATGCGGAACAACGTATAACATCCACAGGAATACATTAAAGTAAATAAAAGATTAAGAAGTTAAATAATAAAAAATATGTCATTCCAATTTACAAAAAGTGCAATGGTATGGGATATAATTACTCCCCTGATGTACATTGCAATATTGCACAGTCCTTACACGGTCCATAAATGGAAGCAAAATTATTGTCTTACACACAAGAATAAGATGACTGAAATGGAATAAAGCGACTGCAGTAGAATAAAGTGACTGAAGTAGTAATATTGCACATTTGATATTCCACATTTAAGTGCATATATGTGAGTTTGGCATTCTGATAGCCGTTGGGAAAAGAACTGTCCTTTAGATGTGTGGCCCTCGCTCTTGAGGACCCCTACCGTCTGCCAGAGGGCAGGAGATTAAAGAGGTGGTGGCCTTGGTGTGATGTGTCCTTGATGATGTTTTTGGCCCTACTGAGGTAGCTGGAGCGGGAGCGGGCAATGTCTTCCAGGGAGGGTAGTGATCTGCCAGTGATCTGAAGACAGACAGATCAATGTTTACAGTGAAGATAGACAGATGAATGTTTACAGTGAAGTTAGACAGATTCAGGTTAACAGTGAAGATAGACAGATTCAGGTTTAGATAGATAGATAGATAGATTCAGTTTAACAGTGAAGATAGACAGAATCAGGTTAACAGTGAAGATAGACAGATTCTGGTTTAGATAGATAGATACATAGATAGATAGATTCAGTTTAACAGTGAAGATAGACAGAATCAGGTTAACAGTGAAGATAGACAGATTCAGGTTTACTGTAAAGAAAGACAGATTCAGGTTTAGATAGATGGATAGATAGATAGATAGATTCAGTTTAACAGTGAAGATAGACAGAATCAGGTTAACAGTGAAGATAGACAGATTCAGGTTCACTGTAAAGATAGACAGATTCAGGTTCACTGTAAAGATAGGCTGCTGCTGCTGCTGACCCTACCGGAGCTCTCAGCCAAGACCACAAAGAATGGCGGAAGAGAGAGAAAGGAAGGAGGGAAGGAGGGAAGGAGGGAGTTGAAGGGAATGGTGGAACGAGGAAGACAGGAGAAGATAGAGAGAGAAGTAGAGAAAAGTAGAAGATAGAGAGAGAAGTAGAGAAAAGGGCGAAAGGAGAGAGATGGGAAAAGTAAGGAGGGATTGAGAGGAGGAGAAATGGATGAGGGGAGGCAGGGGAAAGGGCAGTGGGAGAGATCAGGAACTGGGCAGGGAGAGAGGGAGAGGGGGAGAGAGGGAGGAGAAGATGGAGAGAGAGTCCTAGGCCCCATCCCAGACTAAAGATCAAGAGGGAAGGATGGAGAGGAAGGAGGAGGTGGGAGATAAAGAGAGGGAGGGGGATAGGGAGGAGAGGG
Organism: Sprattus sprattus; assembly: GCF_963457725.1. Taxonomy (NCBI): domain Eukaryota; kingdom Metazoa; phylum Chordata; class Actinopteri; order Clupeiformes; family Clupeidae; genus Sprattus; species Sprattus sprattus. Next base: position 8,404,959 of record NC_137921.1, on the reverse strand, counting down.
GATATACAGAACATTTAACCATTTTCATTATCTCCTTGTTAGTCAGAAAAACCTCACTTGTCTTGAAGTAATTCTGACGTTATCTGGGCCTTATCTGGGCCTTAACTGGGCCTGATCTGGGCCTGATCTGGGCCTTATCTGGGCCTTAACTGGGCCTTATCTGGGCCTGATCTGGGCCTTATCTGAGCCTTATCTGGGCCTTATCTGGGCCTTATCTGGGCCTTAACTGGGCCTGATCTGGGCCTTATCTGGGCCTTATCTGGGCCTTATCTGGGCCTTATCTGGGCCTTATCTGGGCCTTATCTGGGCCTTATCTGAGCCTTATCTGGGCCTTATCTGGGCCTTATCTGGGCCTTAACTGAGCCTGATGTGGTTCCTGTCACAGCTCTAATCCTCCTCTTGTCCAGCCTCGATGTCACCCCGATCTCATCTCACCCCGATCTGATCTCAGCACAATCTGATCTCAGCACTGTATTTGTTCTTGTGTGTTTCCTCCATCAGAAGTCCTGCTGCTCCGTCTTGTCCTCGGAGCTGAGCCAGAGGTTCAGTGGGAACGCCGAGAAAACCCCTGAGGAGGCCCCGGAGAAGAGCAAAGCCTAAACTCAACCCATGACCCCCCCCCCCCCCCCCCATGACCCCCCCCATGACCCCACCAACCCCCCCCCCCCCCCCCCCACATTTGCATTCTTTACATTAACATTTAGTAATGTAGCAGGCTCTCTCATCCAAAGCCACCCACAGTGTTCGACACATATACATTTGTATCACACACTGCTCAGCCTTGACCCAGGTATCAGAACCTTGTTCTACCAGTTCACATCATCTTCTCGCCCCGCTCAGGAGGTCCTAAGTGACCTCACATGTTTTGGGTTGTTTGCACTGACATTGCGCTGACTCACGAACTAATCTGAACCCTGCTTAGAGGTGCAATCAGTAGGCAAATGTTCGCCCCTAGTCTTTAAATGGTTTTCGTTTGCGTTGAGTTCTCTGCGAACACTTGTGGACACACACATAAAACACGGACGCTGGACAAAGGGTTACACTTTAAATCTAAAAATAGTGAACTTCTACACAAAAATCTTCAAATTTAAAAGTAGAATTTTTTTTTTACCTAACTGGATTTGAATGCACCTCAGGTGTTGGGTCATGCCGCATCAGGGCCGCATCAGGGCCAGATCAGAGCCAGTGTCAACTTCTTCCTGTAGGGACCCTGTGTTATTTCACCTCTGAGCTGTGCCAATGGCCAAACCTAACGTATTAATCACGCTCATAGGCCTACTCAGTATCTCTCACTCTTTATTTCTGTTTTATCTATCTGGCAGGTCTGCTACTGACAGTTTGTCTTCTGTTCTTAATAGTTTTATTTATATTGGTTAACACAGTATAATTAGACTAAATGTGGAGGTCGTACTGAAAATAGATGGAAAACTTTTGACTCTTCTTCATACTGTATTTCTGCAACCTCACCATTTGTTTTGATTGTCAACAATGAAGATAAATGTGTTTCTTACAATTTTAGATTAGTGATACAATTAATGTTTATTTTGATGTTTTTTTTTTTTTTTGCGCTACCACCTTAAGTGACGAAGCCCTGAATTATGAAAGATATTGATGGTACCCTGTGAGACATCCTGAAAGGACTGAGCTGTTTTTCTTCCTGGCCTTGTGTTCGCAAAGCCAATCCAGCTGCTTGTCTGAGTCCGTCTGTTCCAGTTTAAGCCGGTGCAGCCAGCGTGCAGCCTGGGATGGCCTTCATTCATAACAGATATGCCAGAAGCACACTGCCAGCAGACCAGCATCTCTCTTGAATTTCTCTTTTTATTCTGCAATTATTCTTCATTGTTTTCCCTGCATGTTACAATCTATAAAATTGTTAATAAAGTTTTTTTTGTGTGTGTTTGGCTAAATTCAGAGTTTCCTTTTCATTGAGCCATGACTGATGTTTACGTGAGTTCACACAGAAGTTATTGCAATTATGACTTGGGTGACCCCTGCCATGACCCTCAAAAGCGGGAGGCTTTTACAAACGGGCAAAGGGAGCACAAATTTGCAATATTATAGAGCCATGGGTGTACGTGTAGCCTATCTAGCTTTAAAGGTAACTAATTGGCTGTAGCGACGTATGTTAAAACACTCTTAGCCTACCTAGATGTATCTAGCTTTGAGAGTTACCGGTTGGCTATAGTTTCCTATGTCTAATCCCTTTCACTTTTAAAGCTTGAGCAGTACATGTTGCACTGCCTTTTAAAAACGGAAATATGAAGATGCAGAAGATGAAGGCTATTGGAAAACACTTCCCCTTTTCCCAACTCAACTCACATCTAAGTCGATGGGACAGAGCCAGTAGAATGCATTATAGGCCATTGTATTAACTGTTGCTGCTTTTGGAACTACTTGGAACTTTTAGAAACATGAATAGGCCTAAAAGGCTACCTGACAATTAAACACATCCTTTAGCCTATAGCCGACACCGGCCTAAACAAACAACAAGTCAATATTGTCACTCACTGTGCATGATGAAACTTAGCTGCCATGCAATCTGTAGTGAGAATATCCTCATAATGTCTCCATCAAAAGAAGATGTTCATGTCAAACTATTGTATAGCTCGTCACACCCCACAGCTTTTCTCACGCCTCCTTCTCATGTCTGCCAAATGTTGCTATGGACGAATTCGTTGGTTGCTATGAACGCACAAGCAAATCCGTCATGGCTGCCGTGAAGAACAAACACGTCCGACTTTCGAAGAGTTATACAGGAGAAGTAAAAAAACAGACCAGACATGGTATTCACACTCTCAGAATTAATTCGAAACAGAAATGTTTGTCGGTATCCGTACAGCACATTCTTGTTTCGTACCAATGTGTTTTCTTGCAACAGGTTTCGGCGTTTATGTGTATCCAAACGATTTCTTTCGCTACGAAGGTGACTGGAAGATGGGAGTTAAGCAAGGTAAATGACTGAATGACAACTGTGATAAATTACGTTTTAATCCTAATGAAAGGATACAAATGCTCTGATAGTGTGGGTAACATGATTCACGAACTGTCGTAACAGGAAATGGCAAAGTTGGCATGAAAGATGGCAGTTATTATGAAGGTGAATTTGTAAATGGAGAGATTGAGGGCAACGGAGTGAGATACTGGGCAAAGACAGGTAAGAAGCGAGCTATCAATACCATTTTAGACTCCTTTATGGACTAAAGCTGCAGATGTAATACCAGGCATAACTTACAGTTGTTTCAGTGTTTTGAACGTTGACTCATCGAGTTATAATTCTTCAGGGACCACCTATTCCGGTCAGTTCTCTGCTGGGGAGCTTCACGGATTTGGTGTCTTCCAGCATGGCAATGGAGAGAAATACGAGGGGGAGTTTGCATGGGGTCTCAGAGAAGGTTTGCAACACAACGCCAGATCGTAAACACACACAAGCCAATTGTTTTACTGCCTTGCATTGCAACACAAAGGCCTCTTGCGTCAGCACACACATGTTCGTGGTTGTGTTTTTTTGTATTTTTTTTTTATTAATATATTTTTTTTTACAAAGCATCTGGATACAGTAGGACACTGAAAGTTTGCAGGACCCCATAGCGTTTGTTTTGGGTCCACATTCTGAATTCAGACCAAGGCTGAGTCAGTGAATGTTGGTTACTGTGCTTCAGGTCATGGGCTTCTGGTGGACAAAGATGGACAAACATACGAAGGCTGTTTCCATCAGAACAAGAGACACGGGGAGGGGCGGATGCACTACAGGTAAAACAAACAGTGGACCAGACTGAAATGGAGCCCTTATAGTGGCGAATAGAAAAACAGCCCTCTCGTGTGACGGATACAGCGCAGACCTGGGTCAGATTTCAGCCAGATCAGGGGACGTCAAGTTGAGCATTCGCTGTTTTGTGCCAATACTGGACCACTCTCCTCTCTCTCTCTCTCTCTCTCTCTCTCTCTGTTTCTCTCTTTCTCTCTCTTTCCCTATTCTGCTCTTTCATTCTCTCTCTCTCTCTCTCACTCTGGACCACTCTCCTCTCTCTCTCTCTCTCTCTCTCTTTCTCTTTTCTGCTCTTTCTCACTCTCTCTCTCTCACTCTGGACCACTCTCCACTGCTCTCTGTATCCCCCTCTCTCTCTCTCTCTCTCTGTCTCTCTCTCTTTCTCTCTCTCTTCTGCTCTCTCTCTTTCTCTATTCTGCTCTTTCTCACTCTCACTCTTTCTCTCTCTCTCTCTCTCTCTCTCTCTCACTCTGGACCACTCTCCACTGCTCTCTGTATCCCCCCCCCTCTCTCTCTGGTCTCAATGCAAGGCTTTATCCCTCTCTAATTTGGCATCATTAATCCTACTCCTCAGAGGAATAATTGGTGGTTGTTATTCCAGAAGGTCAGTGTGTGTGTGACCCTAAAGACAGCGCTTATTGGCCGTCGCTGTCGCTGCTATCGCTGTTTGGCTGCCTGAGGGCTGTAGCCTGCCTCTGAATGATAGCATTATTTAAGTCATATCCGTGCGGCCACGTGCAGCTACGAGATGTCGCACCTCCTGAGGATGGTATGAATATGGATGAACGTGAAGGACGGCAGAGGATGCAGTGTTATGCTAGAGTGTCTAGATTCTTAGCAAATGCACCAGACACACACACACACACTTTCTCTCTCACACACACAGTGTTGTTTTGGGGCAAGAAATGCACCTTCTTCATCCCATTCAACACAGATCCTGGAGAGGCTGTAGGTTACTGTTTGGGAGAGCACAGGTGGGCCACTGGGTGAGGATTTATCTTGGACTTATAGTGACTGTGATTGTTTCACCAGCTAACACCAGCCTAGACCTGGCCCTGATCTGGCAAATCTATTGCGTGGGTGTTTGCGTGCGTGTGTGTGTGTGTGCGTGTGTGTGTGTGTGCGTGCGTGTGCGTGTGTGTGTGTGTGCGTGTGTGTGTGTGTGTGTGTGTGTGTGTGTGTGTGTGCGTGTGTGTGTGTGCGTGCGTGCGTGCGTGCGTGCGTGCGTGTGTGTGTGCGTGTGTGTGTGTGTGTGTGTGTGTGTGTGTGTGTGTGTTCTTGAGTGATGAACAGTGTGTTTGTTTGGAAGTTGGAAGACTTATGGAGGTGACTCCTGGTGTGTGTGTTTCAGGAAGGGAGACGTGTATGAAGGCAGCTGGATACGAGGCCAGAGGCAGGGCCATGGAACCATGCACTTCAGCAACAGCTCAGTCTATGAGGTATGTGTGTCTGTGTGTTTGTGTGTGTGTGTGTGTGTGTGAGAGAGTGTGTGTGTCTGTGTGTCTGTGTGTCTGTGTGTCTGTTTTGACCATGCCTCACTGACTGGGCACATGGTGTGGTGGTGTGTGTGTTGACCATGCCTCTCTGACTTGGCACAAGGTGTGGTGGTGTGTGTGTGTGTGTGTATGTATGTGTGTGTCAACTCTGCCAGTGATGTGAATTCAAGCAGACAGTGTCTGCTTTCTAGTTCACTCCTCAGTCTGGCATGGGAAGACATAATAAATACACACTCACACTCACACTCACACTCACACTCACACTCACACGCACACGCACACGCACACGCACACGCACACTCACACTCTTTCTCTCTCACACACACACAAACACAATGTTTACAACTACAGAACAAAATGTATGCAGTAGAACTGCATAATGGTAAAAGTAGACCTTAGAAAGCAGATGGACTGTGTAATGGGTTTGTTTATTAAAGAAACATTATTAGTGCTCTAGCTTCTTTGGATGTGAACCCATGACCTACGTTTGGCCCAGGGCTACAGCAGTGTTGGGTAATACAGTTACTTGCTAGTTTTTACTGAGAATCGTATCAAGCATTCATGGAGTTGGATCCTGGAATCCTGGAATCCTGGAATCCTTCGCCCAGGCTTCGTAGAAGTGCTGTGTTTTATCTCAGTGGTCTCTGACTGCTGCGCGCCTTCATATTGTGCTGAAGCTGTGTTGATAATCTCCTTTTTCGACTTTAGAGGACCTCAAACACACCCATCAGAAGTTTAAACGTTTAGTCCCAAGAGGAGTCCCAGCTCTCAGGCAGAGTGAGATCCCGAGCAGAAAACACACACAGCTTCAGCAGCTACACTATTCAGCAGGAGTCAGTGGAAAGTTACTCTAAGTAGCGTGATCTGCTTGTGTAAGATGAACTCTTATGCAGATGCACCCTCAACCACAGACTGGTCCAGTAACAGCTGGTATCAGCAATAACGCAGGAACTGAAAAAATACTTAATGTAAAAGTGCTGTGTGCACAATCAACTGTTGAAATGTTCTATGACAACACTGAACAGGCCTAGTGGCAGGTTCATGAGCTGCCACCGGGTGGCGCTGTTGCTCTTCTGTGGACAGTGCAGTGGCTGCCTAGCAGCAGCAGTGTTCTGGCTCCTCATGGGCTATTGGGATGAGCGATGGAAAGGTTCCCTCACGGCGGAGCGGTTGTTTTCCCATTGCACGCGTAACAGAGAAGTACTCCAAGGGCACAGGCAAGTTGTAGCGAATGTGCGTCAGAAACTTTAAACACTCTCCAAAGACCTCTCTCTCTCTCTCTCTCTCTCTCTCTCTTTGTCTCTTTCTTCTCTCTCTCTCCCCCTCTTTTTTTCTTTCTCACTCCTTTTTGGTCTCTGTTTTCCTCTCTTTTTTCCCTAAGTAGTCGTTTTTTTAATAGCTTGCATGTAGTACTTTTTTTACCAGATGTGTTTGTCTTAGATGTTGTAACAGCATCTGTATTCGTAGATGCCTGGACTTTACACGGTTTTTGCTGCATAGGAAATATCATTCGAATCCTCTCCTCGTTTGAACGTGGTACAAATACCTGTTGGACACAGTCCTCAAGAACACTCTTTCTATTCTGTTCTCATCCTATGAACGTCACTTGAGACATTTGTCTTCCTCCCCACAAATGTACATTGCTTACATTTTATACGGTGTAACATAGGGAGGCAGTACACTTTCATATGCTGCGGCAGTAACGCTACCAATATGGCTGCTGGGAAAGGCAAGGAAAGTGGCCGTGCGTTACTTAATGAGGTTATTCGTTTCTAGGGGGAGTTTGAAAGATCAGACTTCTGAGGGCAAAGCCTATAGACGGGCTCCACATTAGCGGCTCGCAGAGTAGACTCAAAACGGAGCACCGCTGGCACGCTTTGACAAGCACTAATGAGCTTTATCTTATGTAGAGTTAAGTTTCAGCTGTAGGGCACCACCATGTTTCTGATAAAACCTGTCCATGTATTGACCTTTTATAAGAATTCTAGAGAATTCTCTCAGCTAAGGCGGTTAAGGATTCTAGAACCGTTTCCTCTGTCTGTTTGGCAGGTGAGATGATTGACAGGCGGACCCTATTGTCTTGTGTGGGAGTGATTCGGTGTGAGGGAGTAGTGGGGTGCATATGTGTAGAGGGGAGGAGGAGGAGGAGGTGGGAGCGTGGAGCTCATTGATCGCTGACTGGCAGGGAGGCGAGAGAGTGAGCAGGGAAGGTTGGAGCCCGGTGTGTTTGTTCTCCTGTCAGCTCGCCCCATCAGTAGGCCTCCCCTGCACGGGATGTGGCTGCACAGAGAGAGGTAATTGGTGAGGCTGAATCAATGAAACCAGTGCTCTGAGTGTGTGTGCGTGTGTGAGTGCGTGTGTGTGTGTGTGTGTGTGTGTGTCTGTGTGTCTGTGTGTCTCTGTGTGTGTGTGTGTGTGTGTGTGTGTGTGTGTGTGTCTGTGTCTGTGTGTGTGTCTGTGTCTCTGTGTGTGTGTGTGTGTGTGTGTGTGTGTGTGTGTGTGTGTGTGTGTGTGTGTGTGTGTGTGTGTGTGTGTGTCTGTGTGTGTGTGTCTGTGTGTGTGTGTGTGTCACCTCCCCTAGAGACTCTGTGGAAGCAGACATGCAGGTGGCCAAACATACACTCCCAGTCTGCACGTGAGGTCACACACTTCACCAGCTCATATTTACCATGGGACTGGGTGTGTTGGCTTTGGATGTGAGTAACACACACACACACACACACACACACACACATAAACAGACGTACATACGCTTACACACACACACAAACACACACGCGTACACACGTACACACACACACACACACACACACACACACACACATACACACACACACACACACACACACACACACACACTAGTGACTTTGTGTGTGTGTTCCCATGAGGACATTACAAACACTTGGAAACACCTGGATAGTCAAAATATGTTAGTCTGCTCCAGTGTTCTCTAATTCCCTGGCCATGAACACACGCTAAAGAACACACACACACACACACATGAACACACGCTCAAGAACACACGCTAAAGAACACACAGACACACACACACACACACACACACATGAACACACTCTAAAGAACACACTCTAAAGAACACACACACACACACACACACACATGCACACACGCTAAAGAACACTTTCTCTCTGTCTTTGTTTGGGTTGATGCCTTCCAGAATAGTGGCGCATGCAAGTGAACCCGTAGGTTTCTGAAGCAACCTTTTTGTGCAGCTGTTCTTCGTTTCAGATGAAACTGACCCCACCACAAGCACGGTTCCTGAGGCTCTGAGAGAGGGAACCCATGCGGTTGTCCTGGATTGCTCAGTCCCGTCAGCCTTGTATGGCAGAAGATCTACAGCTGCAGTCACCCTACGGTCTCAAAGTCCTGAAACACTTTTTTTTTTTTTTTTTAGACATTTGAACCAATTTTATCTATGACTCATACAAAGAGAATTCAATAGACATACAGTATCAGTCAAAAGTTCGGACACACCTTTTCATTTTTGTACATGCGTCTAAAATCAGACAAAAATTGAATAGACATGACATTCATGGTCGGGTTGCTAGAAGGAAGCCGGAGAGCACTTGGATAAACCAAAGACCTTCTGGAAGTCCCTTCTTTGGACAGATGAGTCCAAGATAGAATTATTTGGTTACGATCAAAGCCAACAATTTTCGACTGATTGTAGACCCATGTACATTTACCCCAGATGCTGCCAGAGAGGTCCGAAACTCTTTAGAGGTGATGTGTGGGTTGACTTTTACCTGATTTATTCTTCTTCTGGTGCTCCTTGGTGATGGTCTTGATGGGCGTCCACTAGGCAGAGATGCGGTCATGTTGAATGCCCTCCATTTCTAAATTATTTGTCTTGGATGGATGGATGGAGCTAGAATCTTTTGGAAATGGTCTTATAGCTTTCCCAAGACTGATGGGCTGTCAGTACCATCTTCCTGATGTTTTCGGATATATCGTTTCCTCTCGGCATTGTTGTTCTGTGTGGGTACAGCTTGGCACTACAGTAGTTTGGTTGGTTTTCTCTCTCTGTTAATCTTAAATTGCCCTACCCTTTTCCTAAGGATGTCTCAGTTGATTGGTTTGCCTAATTGACTAATTATATGTTTCACCGAATCTGTTACCTGCTTGACTTTACTAATGCACCTGGGGGTTCACTTACTTTTGCAAATACACTAATTCCATGTTTCATGTAGTTTTTTGGCTACTCAAAACAATTCCCTCTAAACAAGTACATGCAAATGATGGACATAAACCTGACATTTCATCTAGGGAAAGTTAGTGATGAAAAAAATAAAAAATCATGGTAAAACAACAGAAAACTGCTCAAGGGGTTCACATACTTTCAAGTGGCACTGTATATGCACATCTGTCTTCCAATTCAGTTCTTGTACCACTGAGTAGGTATATGTGCACATCTGTCTTCCAATTCAGTTCTTGTACCACTGAGTAGGTATATGTGCACATCTGTCTTCCAATTCAGTTCTTGTACCACTGAGTAGGTATATGTGCACATCTGTCTTCCAATTCAGTTCTTGTACCAATGTGAAGGTATATATGCACATCTGTCTTCGAATTCAGTTCTTGTCCCACTGTGTAGGTATATATGCACATCTGTCTTCTAATTCAGTGTTCTTGTACCGCTGTGTAGGTATATATGCACATCTGTCTTCCAATTCAGTTCTTGTACCGCTGTGAAGGTATATATGCACATCTGTCTTCCAATTCAGTTCTTGTACCACTGTGTAAACATTTGTTGGAGCTCCCATGCTCCGGTAAAAGTGAATGGGTGGTTGAAGAGGATTAGCATTTCTCGCAACACACACACACACACACACACACACACACACACAGAAAGAGAAAAACATAAATGCCAAGGCAATTCAGCTTTCAAGGTTACGATTGAAAGGATTGTTTGATTTGTATTTATTTTTTAATAAGAATGGTGATATGTGTGTGTGGGGGCACTGTTAATGAAAGGGATGCTCTTTGTGACAGCCCCCCCCCCCCACACACACACACACAAACACACACACACACACTCCACACACACACACACACACACACACTCACACAAACACACACACCCTCCACACACACACACTTCTTCTTCCTGAGGCTGTGGCCTAGTTTTCAGAGCAGATTCTGATTCCGCTTGGGGATAGGCCCTGGGGCGAGGCGATGTGATCAGGAAGGGAAATACTAAGAGGCCGTGTCACTTTCCCTTTGAAGTGTGTGTGCCGTGCCTGTGAAGTGTGTGTATGTGTGTGTGTGGTGTGTGTGTGCGAGTGTATGTGTGTGTGTGTGTGTCTGAGTGTGTTTGTGTGTGTGTGTGTTTGTGTGTGTGTGTGTGTCAGCTTTGAGTCTGGAACCCTATTGATGAGCCTGTGCATCGATTCAGCCCTCTGCTTCATAGTTTGTCCATGTATTTGTTTGTTTGACTGTGTGGTTGTGTTTTTGTTTTTGTGTTTTTGTGAGCTTCTGGTGTATCAGTTTTGGCAGTGACACACACACACACACACACACACACACTCACACACCACACAAACACAGACACACCTTTTCCACAGATGGCCAAAATTGACACCATTGTCTGTAGATCTCAGCTGTGTTGTGCAGACCCAGGGCAACATATTTCAGCATGGTGCCTGTATCCACTGCAGGAAATGCTGCATTCTGCACTACTGAATAAAACATATGTACTGTATATCATATATATATATACATATATATTATATATGTGTATATATATATATATATATATATATATATATGTGTATATATACAGTACTGTGCAAAAGTTTTAGGCAGGTGTGAAAAAATGCTGTAAACTAAGAATGCTTTCAAAAATGGAAGTGTTAACAGTTTATTTTCATCAATTCTTCATAAATTAACAAAATGCAGTGAAGGAACAGAAGAAAATTCTAAATTAAATCAATATTTGGTGTGACCACCCTTTGCCTTCAAAATAGCATCAATTCTTCCAGATACACTTGCGCAGTTTTTGAAGGAACACGGCTGGTAAATTGTTCCAAACATCTTAGAGAACTAACCACAGATCTTCTGTGGATGTAGGCTTCCTAAAATTCTTCTGTCTCTTCATGTAAACCCAGACAGACTCGATGATGTAGAGATTAGGGCTCTGTGGGGGTCATACCATTACTTGCAGGACATTCTGTTCTTCTTTAAGCTGAAGATAGTTGTTAATGACATTGGCTGTATGTTTGGGGTTATGTTCCTGCTGCAGAATACATTTGGTGCCAATCATACGCCTCCCTGATGGTATTGCATGATGGATTAGTATCTGCCTGTATTTCTCAGCATTGAGGACACCATTCATCCTGACCAAATCTCGAACTCCACTTGCAGAAATGCAGCCCCAAACTGGAAAGGAACCTCTACCATGCTTCACTGTTGCCTGCAGACTCTCATTATTGTACCTCTCTCCAGCCTCCAGCGAACAAACTGCCTTCTTCTACAGCCAGATATTTCTAATTTTGACTCATCAGTCCAGAGCACCTTCTGCCATGTTTCTGCACCCTAGTTTCTATGTTTACGTGCTTAGTTCAGTCACTTGGCCTTGTTTCCTTGTCGGGGTAGAGCTTTTTGGCTGCAACTCTTCCATGAAGACCACTTCTGGCCAGACTTCCCCGGACAGTAAATGTCTGTACCTGGGTACCACTGGTTTCTGCCAGTTCTGAGCTGATGCCACTGCTTGAAATCTTCCGATTTCAAAGGTAAATAAGCTTGATGTGTTTTTCATCAGCTACATTAAGTTTCCTTGGCTGAACACTGCGTCTACGATCCTCAACGTCTTCTTCAAAAGAGCTGGAACTGCACATTTTGAAACCCCTGTCTGCTTTGAAATCTTTGTCTGGGAGAGACCCTGCTGATGCAGTATAACTACGTTGTGTCTTGTTGCTGTGCTCAGTCTTACCATGTAAATGGATAAAAAATAAACATTTATTGTTTACATTTTTCAAAGCATTCTTAGTTCATAGCATTTTTTCACACCTGCCTAAAACTTTTGCACAGTACTGTATGTATGAACGTATTACTTCATGGAAGCATTTGGTGTGTACCATCTGTGGCCTATCGAAACTATACACACTCACACTATATGTAAACCTGTAAAAAACACTGTGTTTTTTTTCTTCTAAATCCAGCATCTACCCACTCCTGAACACAATACAACAAATTAATATGAAAAATAACTGAGAACTGAGCTGCTAACTAGGCACTTGTGTAATTATCTACCAGTGGAGTTAGATAATTGCAGGGAACACGGGCTGTTGAGAAAGGCTGCTTGTTTTGAAAATGAAGGTAATTATTTTCCATGTGAAGCACAAAGCTAGTTAACGCACAGAATTCACAAATCATGTTTTATAGCCAGATTTAATAAGCAATACTGCACCAGGAACCGTGAGAGATGATGGCCTGTGGAACATCTTTGGAACGTTGCTTTATGCAGTACACTCTCCAACCTCAATCCCATCTTTAGAACGTTGCTTTATGCAGTACACTCTCCAACCTCAATCCCATCTTTAGAACATTGCTTTATGCAGTGCTCTCTCTTACCTCAATCCCATCTTTAGAACATTGCTTTATGCAGTACTCTCTCTTACCTCAATCCCATCTTTAGAACATTGCTTTATGCAGTGCTCTCTCTTACCTCAATCCTCTAATACCTGTCAATATACTAAGTACATCAAAAATTGAAATGAAATATGGTAAACATTTTTCATCACTTTAGTTGAACCGAACTGTGTTATATTTGTAGCAGACCAAAGTGTATTAGTAATATCTAGTGTGATCCCAACAATTTACCAGTATTTACCAGCATCTTTTTAAAAAATAAAACCTTTTTGTATGTATGGTTGTATGAATGTATGGACAGTATGTATGAATGAATGAATGAACAGCATATCAGCAAAGCACTGTATAAATAATTAAGTCCCGCCTGGGTCTTTTGTGAATTAGTCAGCAATGCACACACTTCTCCAGTTTGGCTGTTGACGTTTGGGCAGCTGTAGTGGTTATGGTCAGGTTGATTGGAGATGACAGCTCTGTACTTATGGAAGTTGTTTTTGTCAAATCTGATGCGCAGAGGGATGGCAGGATGTGTAACTTCAATCTATCTGTCTCTAGCTCACCCACTCAACGCACACATCCACACACACACACACACACACTCACACTCACTCACACACACACACACACACTCACTCACATACACACACTCACTCACACACACTCACACACACACACACACTCGCGTCTCAACATCTTTACAGTCAAGCTATGTTCAGAACCTCTACTCACTCACTCTATAGTCCACTATAAAGGAAATCAGCCATTTTGTAGCGCTGTTGAAATTCTCAACCATACATTTTAGTGCACAATAAAATCCCACACGTGTCACAAATTGTAGTGTACAAATGACTACACACTATAGTTTCTCCAGTATACCACAATTCATTGCAAGGTGAACGAACTAAACAAGACCTGAAATTGTTTAGTTTACACGTCGTCAGCCACCAACATGATGCCTAAATTACTGAGATCGTCTTTTCACTTTTTATTGCACTTTCTTTAGGCTTCGTAACATAGCGTTTCACTCTCTCAATCTGTCTCATTCACTCATTCATTCACTTATGTAGACACCCTCTCACACCCCTCCATCTTCACCGTGTCTCTCTCCCTTACTCATTCATTCATACAACTCCCCACCCCCCCTCAATACACACGCACACACACACACACTCACACACACTGGAGTTCTGAGCTGCTTTGTTAGAGGAAGGCATTGCTGTCACTCACATACTCACACACACTCTCACTCACATACAATTGCGTACACACACACACACACATACACAAACCACACATGCCACACACAGACACACACACACACACACACACACCACACATACCACACACACACACACACACACACACACACACACACACACACACACACCACACATACCACACACAGACACACAACTCCCCTACCTCAGCACACACACAGTAGAGCAGAGGCAGTTCCCGTTGTCCTCTGAGGGTCTAACTCAGTGTGTGTGTGTGATTCCCCACAGGGCCAGTGGCGTAGTGATCAGGTCTGCGGCGAGGGAACGCTGATCCACTGCTCCGGGGTCAATTACGAGGGCCTCTGGAACAATGGCCGACCCGCAGGAGAACACGGCGCACAGATCTCAGACCAGCTTCTCCTGACTCTACAGAACCTGTCTCCTGCACGCAGAGATGGCGGAGTCACAGGCACACACACACACATTTAGATTAACACTTTCCAGGGTTCCAAGGTGCCAATGCACTCACGCACGCACGCACACACGCACACAACGGGTAAAGGTGTCATGCAGGGGTCATGCAAATCTCTGACCATCATATTTTGATAGACACACATGCGGATGTGCAGACATAGAGATATGCACAGTGGTGAACACATAAAAATGAACACACTTAAATGAACCCACACGCAAACACAGAGACTTGGGTGCGCTCACAAACACACACTCTGTCATCTGTCCACACACAAACTCACAAACACCCACAGACACTCACACACACAAACTCACAAACACGCACTCGCACACACAAACACCCACAGATACTCACACACACATACTCACAAACACGCACTCACACACACACACACACACAAACACCCACAGACACTCACACACACAAACCCACACACACGCACTCGCACACAGGCTCCGATTTAATCTCCACAACGTGTGTTTGCCTAATGAGTGGCGCTGTTACTGTTTCCAAGGAGACGCGAGACAGTCAGGAACAACAAAAAACAGCAAACAGCTCGGAAAGAACAAGCTGTCACACAAACAAGCGAAAACACACTAACAACAAAACACAGTGTGATGACGCACACACATGCTTGAGAGTCACACTGACACTGCACACAAAATAATGACCCACATACAGACACACGATCACAATCGTGGAGAAGCACACAAACACGCAAACACTTGTATTCAAGGTTGTTTTATTCCGGTGCTCGAAGAAAAAAACAGTGGCCATGACAATTACCCCATCAATATATCCTTCGTTTAAAAATAAAAAATAAAAAAAACTTCTCTGCCTCAGCTACAAGTGCTCGTTCACGTTTAACAACACAGCATTCACGAGTCTATTCAACCCGTTATCTGTCAAAGCCAGAGAAGGATCCTCAACTCGACCATCTCGTACAGGTCTTGAGTAGTGTGCCATTGATTATAAAGAGCAGAGGCGAGTGGCCTGAAAACCACTCAATGCGGCGTCTGGAAGGTGAAAAGCATAGATAATAGATAGCGGTGCAAGGTCTGTAATGTGAAAAAAAAAAAAACATAGATAGCAATGCAGGGTCTATAATGTGAAAATAAACATAGATAATAGATAGCAATGCAGGGTCTGTCATCTGTTAAGGGGACGGGTTGCTTATGTTGACGTTTCTATTGCGGAAACTTAATTAGATGGAGAAAGACTATGGTAGCAGATTCCACATTTTAAATGTTTTTGTTTGTTTGTTTACTTATGTCGGAATAATGAACACTATGGCTAATAAAGGTTGATGATGACATCTCTGTTTGTGTGGTGAACACTCTGAATAGAACAGTTTTTTTATATATTTGTTTTACTTTGAAGGCTCTTTGCTTGACTCAATCACCTGTTCTTTCACACCAGAGAATTCACACCCCCGTCACCTGACCGATGTTCTTTCTCGTGAAGGTTTATTTGAATCTCCGCACAACCTCAAACACGATCTGAAGCTCGGAGCTGCGACGCTGCCGCGGCACATGAGGAGGCCGATAATCTCATCTAAACTCAGGGTCTGCCCAAGGTCCTCTGTTGCGAGCTGTGACCATGGGTCAGACCTTATGAAGCCGAGGCCCCTTGTTGTCTTTATGTCCTTGTTTCTGACGTGGCATCTGTGTGAAGCGCTGCCGTAAAAGTTAAATAGGAAATGAACTGAATTGAATGCGATCTCTGAGCACAATCATAGATAGTGCTCCATTATCATGAACGCGACCCGCGCTGCCGTTTAATAGAGAGCATACTTGCTCCCAGACGGAAGGGTGTGTGACATATTAACCAGGACAGACGGGCTCCTTCACCGTGGGATGTGTAGGTGTGTGTGTGTGTGTGCGTGGGTACGTGTGTGGGCGTGCATTCAAGCTCGGAGGTGGGGGGAGGGTGCTGTTTGACAGACGGGTGCACCTCAGCTGTGACTTATAGACATGCAGACACACACACACACAGACACTCCATCATACACACACACACACACACACACACGTGTGTGCCCTCCTGCCTGTCATTTATTGATGTGTGCAGATGTGGCTGGCTGGCTGTGTGTGTGTGTGTGCTGTAATGGCAGGCTTCTCCTCTGCCTTAGCTGATAAATCAATCACACAGGGGGTCCTCCAGAGGTCCTGGGGGTGGGGGGGTGCAGGGGGCCCAACAATGCATTATTGATGCTCTCCGAGGAGGCCTACTAGGCAGGGGGGATGGGGGGTATGCTGTCTGCCTGTGTGTGTGTGTGTGTGTGTGTGTGTGTGTGTGTGTGTGTGTGTGTGTGTGTGTGTGTGTGTGTGTGTGTGTGTGTGTGTGTGTGTGTGTGTGTGTGTGTGTGTGTGTGTGTGTGTGTGTGTGTGTGTGTGTGTGTGTGTGTGTGCGCGTGCGTGCTCTGGAGTCTTAAGGCTTTCCCAGCGAAGACATTCTCAGGTGGTTGGTCACAGGGCCAGGTACTATAGGGAAGGTCTGGAGAAGGTCTTGACAGGTGTTTGAGAAGAGTGTATGTGTGTGTGTGTGTGTGTATGCATGCATATTTGTGTGTGTGTGTATATGTGTAAGTTTGTGTGTGTGTGTATATGTGTAAGTTTGTGTGTGTGTGTGTGTGTGTGTATGTCTGTATGGTAGCTCATGTGTGTCTATGTGTATGTGAGTGTGTGTGTGTCTGTATGGTAGCTCATGTGTGTCTGTGAGTGTGTGTGTGTGTCTGTATGGTAGCTCATGTGTGTCTATGTGAGTTTGTGTCTGTGTGTGTCTGTGTGGTAGCTTGTGTGTGTGTGTGTGTGTGTGTGTGTGTGTCTGTATGGTAGCTCATGTGTGTCTATGTGTATGTGAGTGTGTGTGTGTCTGTGTGGTTGCATGTGTGTGTGAATGTCTGTATGGAAGCGTGTGCGTGTGTGTGTGTGTGTTTGAGGTCCCTCTCCTGTCTCCTGTGGGATGGCATGATCCTGATGATCCTGAGCTCAAAGGCAGCGCCTGAGCTTGTCTCCACGGCAGCAGGTCTCCACGGCAGCCTGTCAAGTCGGGCGCTTTTAACGCGGGTGAGGGGTGTCATGAGACCAAGCCACATTCTTCTCTCTGGGGAGACCATGGACTGTCTGAGTGCCACTCTCATCTCAGCGGGCTGCCTGTGTGTGTGTGTCGGTGTGTGTATGTGTGATTTATTCTAACATGCTGGGACCTGACAGGGATGTAAGAAGCAGAGATTAAAATTCCGATGGATAGAGCATCTGTTGGCTACACACACATTTCCCCCTGCACACATCCACACACACACACGCACACACATGCTTCCCCCTGCACACACACGCACACACACACACACACACACACACACACACACACACACACATGTTTCCCCCTGCACACACACACACACACAAACTTGTTTCCCCCTACACACACACACACACATATTTCCCCCTGCAGCAAACCAGCTCCCACACTTTCAGACCCTGCAGTCCACTCTTCTCAATTCTCTTTCTTTCTTTCTTTCTCTCTTTCTCTTTTTCTCTCTATATTTCTTTCTGTCTTAGTCTCTCATTCCTATAATTTTATTGAATACATACATCTTACTTTTTACAACAAACCTCTCTGCTCCCTCTTCCTGTTTTGATTTCTTCCCTTTCTTTATTTCTTCTTTCTCCCTCTCTTTCCTTTCTTTTTTCTATTGATCATCCCCTCAATTTTTCTTCTTCTTTTCTTCTTCTTCTTCTTCTTCTTCTTCTTCTTGTTTTGGTCATGAAAACACGTGTTCGTTTCTCTTACCTTTAATTTTCCATTGTCTTTTTAGTGAGCTTCTCTACCTGCCTTCTATAGCCATTGGTGTTGGTGTGGAGGCCTCTGTTTAAGACTAGCGTTGAGGTTAAAGTGAGGAGGCTCTGCGTTAGACTAGCGTTGAGATTAAAGTGAGAAGGCTTCTGCGTAAAACTAGTGTTGAGATTAAAGTGAGGAGGCTTCTGCATAAAACTAGTGTTGAGATTAAAGTGAGGAGGCTCTGCGTTAGACTAGCGTTGAGATTAAAGTGAGGAGGCCCTGCGTTAAACTAGCATTGAGATTAAAGTGAGAAGGCTTCTGCGTAAAACTAGTGTTGAGATTAAAGTGAGGAGGCTCTGCGTTAGACTAGCGTTAAGATTAAAGTGAGGAGGCTCTGCGTAAAACTAGCGTTGAGATTAAAGTGAGAAGGCTTCTGCATAAAACTAGTGTTGAGATTAAAGTGAGGAGGCTCTGCGTTAGACTAGCGTTGAGATTAAAGTGAGTAGGCCCTGCGTTAAACTAGCGTTGAGATTAAAGTGAGAAGGCTTCTGCGTAAAACTAGTGTTGAGATTAAAGTGAGGAGGCTCTGCGTTAGACTAGCGTTAAGATTAAAGTGAGGAGGCTCTGCGTAAAACTAGCGTTGAGATTAAAGTGAGAAGGCTTCTGCGTAAAACTAGTGTTGAGATTAAAGTGAGGAGGCTCTGCGTTAGACTAGCGTTAAGATTAAAGTGAGGAGGCTCTGCGTAAAACTAGTGTTGAGATTAAAGTGAGGAGGCTCTGCGTTAGACTAGCGTTGAGATTAAAGTGAGATGGCTAATAAGCGAGACAGTGCTTTAGCATGGCAACACGTCATGGGAGGCGTCAAATATCACCAGTATGAAGGAGATTATAATGAATTATTGTCATTAAAATACTTCAATCCACATTATAAAAACTATATATGTGCTGTGTGGTGGTTCCCTGGCAAAGCTAAGATCACCATAGTGACAGTGAAATAGTGACCGGGGAAATAGCCAATTTCAAAGAAACACATGAACGTGAAAACAAAAGAAGGAATGTAGTATGTTTTCAGTTTGATCTCACATTCTCCAAGAATTCTCCATTAGAGAAATCGTTTAGTATACGTAGATATTGATGAGACAAAATGTCAACAAAATTGTTGATATTCTCCTACATTTATACATCATTTATTTGTATTATATTATGTATTTGTACTTGTAACAGCAGAATGTAAAACTCTATAGGATTTGTATTACTGGTGCTGTGTAGAAGCAATGATTAGAGATTCTGTTTCAACATCCACTGTAGAGACACTATGATGTTTATGATGTGTGTGTGTGTGTGTATGTGCCTGTGTGTGCAGGTTTTACATTGTGTGTGTGTGTGTTTGTGAGTGTGTTTTAGTTTGTGTGTGTGTAAGTGTATGTGTGAGAGAGGGTGTGTTTGTGATGTTGATGTGTGTGCGCTTGTTGATTCTCTCTTTCGGTGAGTGTGTTTGTGTGTTTGTGTGTGTGTGGGTGTGTGTGTTTGTGTGTGTGTGTGTGTGTGTGTGTGTGTGTGTGTGTGTGTGTGTGTGTGTTGCTGGCTCTGTGAGCAGGCGAGGCTTTAAAATGCAGAGCCCTGCGTTTATCAGGACCACGGCCCCTGTTTGATCTCCCTCTCTGGGCAAGAATCACAGCACACAGCTTAGCTGCAGATACTGGAAATGTCAGGAGTCTTTATTCTCCCTCGCTCGCTTTTTTCACTCTGCTCCTCTCTTTCTTTCTCTCTGTCTCTCACTCTGTTTCTCTTTCTTTCTTTCTCTCTGTCTCTCACTCTATTTCTCTCTCGCTTTCTCTGTTTCTCTCTGTCTCTCACTCTGTTTCTCCCTCGCTCTCTTTTTTCACTCTGCTCCTCTCTTTCTTGCTCTCTGTCTCTCACTCTGTTTCTCTTTCTTTCTTTCTCTCTGTTTCTCTCTGTCTCTCACTCTATTTCTCTCTCGCTTTCTCTGTTTCTCTCTGTCTCTCACTCTGTTTCTCCCTCGCTCTCTTTTTTCACTCTGCTCCTCTCTTTCTGTCTCTCTCTCTTTTTCTCTCTCGCTCTCTCTGTTTTTCTCTGTCTCTCTTTCCTTCTCCTTTTTGAGATCA
>NC_137921.1:8354250-8366750 GCF_963457725.1 Sprattus sprattus | reverse complement strand
TTAGAGCTCCAGTGGAGAGTAATAAGGGTTAGGGTTAGAGCTCCAGTGGAGAGTAATAAGGGTTAGGGTTAGAGCTCCAGTGGAGAGTAATAAGGGTTAGGGTTAGAGCTCCAGTGGAGAGTAATAAGGGTTAGGGTTAGAGCTCCAGTGGAGAGTAATAAGGGTTAGGGTTAGAGCTCCAGTGGAGAGTAATAAGGGTTAGGGTTAGAGCTCCAGTGGAGAGTAATAAGGGTTAGGGTTAGAGCTCCAGTGGAGAGTAATAAGGGTTAGGGTTAGAGCTCCAGTGGAGAGTAATAAGGGTTAGGGTTAGAGCTCCAGTGGAGAGTAATAAGGGTTAGGGTTAGAGCTCCAGTGGAGAGTAATAAGGGTTAGGGTTAGAGCTCCAGTGGAGAGTAATAAGGGTTAGGGTTAGAGCTCCAGTGGAGTGTAATAAAGAATAACGAGCACATCACAGCAGCAGCAGCGGACTGTTTACAGCATCCCTGAAGTGGATAAACATCGGCTCCTACCTGCTCACACACAGACACACAGAGAGAAACACAAGCACTAACACACACACACACACACACACACACACACACACACACACACACACACACTCACACTCACTCTCACTCTCACTCTCACTCTCACTCTCACTCTCACTCTCACTCTCACTCTCACTCTCACTCTCACTCACACACACACACACACACCAGTGGCGACTTTTGGTCATAAAAATGAGGGAGGACAGGTGGTGAAGAGGTGGGCGGTGATGAGAGAGAGAGACCTGGAGGTTATCTTGGTATTTCGGGGCTTGGTGAGGCACTGTTAAAGGGGTTGAATTTTTTGTAATAAAGTGATGTAGGCCTAATAAAAAGTGTAAGTTGTTGTGGGCATGTCAGTTGTTTTTACACTGAAATATAGTAAAGGTGGCAGAAATGTTTTTGAAGATGATGTTTTTACATTTGAATGAGCTGTGTGGAATTTAAGGTATTTTAAAAGGCCTAAGCATTTGGGATTTATTTGAAAAAGTAATCAAGTCTCCTGGATCTCTGGGTGGCAAATTTATCAATTACATGCTCATACCACTGGGGGTCTTGTTGGAGACATTTCAGCATCTTCCTTTCAACAGCTTCTCAGCGAAGTTGTAAAATGACATTTCGGACTGCACAAACTCAAACAATGGCCGCGCATCTCGCCCACTAGACACGTCGAAAAACCCCAGAAAGCGTTCCTGAATCCTGAATAACACCTTGAGTGTCGACAAATCTTGCCATAATAGATAGCTGGGAATGACAGCTGATATCTGTTGTTTCGTCTATCTGCCAGGAGAAGAACGGGGCCATGTTTACCTCCTTCGTTATTTCGTGGTTGATGGAGTTACCTATCGCACATATCAAGCTGTTCTGGATGTCACTACATGCCACTAAAGCCACCAGAAGACTGCAGTTGCTCTGTCAGCAAGTTGTCATATCGTGCTATCAACCCAGCCAACTCCCCTTGTTGTCCGAGTTCGGCCCTTCATCCTGCCCCCTAAATGCTAGCTCCTGCATGCCCAAATACGCCGTAGCATCAATGAGACGCCGTAGTGTGTCTCTGTTTCTCCGGACTTTCACATTGTGCTGTGCAGTTTGCAGCCGGACACCCTCGTCCACTAGCTGGTCAACCGGCACGCTACCTAGCATTTTTAGACGAATGGCAGCACCTATGTGTTCTTTGGTTTGGTCATGACGCTTGGTGGCCCTGTCTACATTTTTCACATCATTAAACCCTTCCACACTCCATGTTTGGGATTTCCCCACCAACAGGCAAGGCCAGCAATACAGGCGCTTAGTCACCACACTACCAGTTAGCCACGGGTATCTCTCATACCATGAGGTGTTGGTGTTAAACACGCTTAGCTTACCATTGGGCTTTTGAAGCTCAAGCTTTTGGACTGGTCTACCCTCTTTTTTACTTTTCACCTTCTCGCCATACTCCAGTGTGTGAAATGGTGTATTCAACATCCTGCAAACAACGTCACTTCTTTCCATTGTCTCGTTTATTGATTTCAACAATAATCAAAAGCACTATCCTTACTAAACAAGCCGCTGTCCGCACTAGTAGAGAATGAATGAGAAGTTGCATGAGACAGACAGTTTGTCATCCGATCAGCCCACCCCCCTTCATTCTGATTGGGCACAACGACGAATGCCGCGTTGCTGATTGGCTGCTTGATGACAGGCTAGCATTTCGAACTGACCCGCCCAAAGGGAGGACCGTCCTCCCTTTCCTCCATTCACTTCAATGTTAAAATGAGAAGCCCGCGCTTCGCCCAAGTTTTGAGCGCTTATAATGGGAGCAGTGTTGTTTTTGGCAGGCATTTTAGATTTAGTTTTAGTCTTAGTCTTTTTGACGAAATGCTTCTTAGTTTTAGTCCCATTTTAGTCATTTCTATCTTTGAAAGTTTTAGTCTAGTTTTAGTCTGACGAAAACTCGTAAGGTTTTAGTCTTGTTTTAGTCCGACGAAAACTCAAAAGGTTTTAGTCAAAAATCAAATATACATAAGATGCATGTATTTATTTAATAGGCCAATACATTTATCATAATGAAACACACTGGCCTTCAGGTGCCTTTTGAGGTTTGTGGTATTTTTTTCCTGTGAGTTTGAAGCCGCAGCATGAAGTTGTGGTCGTGGCTTCGTCTCCGTGACCGTCGTTCGACTCGGCTCCCTGTCCCCGTACTGCCCGTACAAGCAGGGCTGGAAATTAACTTTTTGGCTGGTAGATGAAATTTTTTACCAGCCAATCATATTTTTTACCGGCCAAAATTAAACCTGCCATTTCAGACCTACTCTGTCATTGTTTGATCTAAACAATCTTTGCCTATGATTTTAATATTATGTTAATCACTCTCAGAATGGATTAAAAGAAATCAACCAATATTGCCCAATTGGCTGGTGACTGCCGCAACACGCGCTGTATGCTATACCCAGGCATCCTTAAAGGCCCTCCTTAACTATACATTCATTATTTAATTTACTTTTGCATGACCACAATTTTTTAAAGCACATTCAAGAGTTGGCTATTAAAAATGTACTTCAGATGAATTCATTTAACCTCATAAGAAGCGCTGCATTAGGTCTACAAAAAAAAATCTAAATTAAGCTTTGAAATGACACCTATATGATAGATAAATATTGTCCAACTAACACTACAGCATGGATATTCAAAAGCTTATCATACTATAGTCTTACTGATCTGACAAAAAACAGCATTGAAAAAAACTAAGGGAAGGCAAACATTACCTCTGCTTCACTGAAGGGGGCGTGCGAGAGCAAAGGAAAAAAACTTACCGGAGCATGGAAGTGTAGTGGGCGAAAGGCTTGATGTTTTGAATACATGTGTTACACAAAATACAATGAGCCACCTACTGCAACATGCCCTTGGTGTAGCTGTAGCTGCTGTTGTGGCTGTTGTTTCTTCCTCCCTAGATGTTCTCCGCACCTTTGCTTGAGGTAATGCAACGGCAATGAATCAGCACATTATTTTAGCTTTCGTTTAACTGCGTTAACTTGCGTGTGGTCAACTAAGTCGGTTTCAACTTTAAAATCGCTCTCGAAATATTAGAACTTTATAACCTTTGTATTCGCCGGCAAAGTATTAGAACTTTGTATTCGCTGGCAAAATTGTTGTATTAAAATTCTAAGAACTTTATGTTACCCCTTCCCTTCTCCCACTGTTCGTGTTGGCGTTGCAA
Source organism: Sprattus sprattus (assembly GCF_963457725.1). Lineage (NCBI taxonomy): Eukaryota > Metazoa > Chordata > Actinopteri > Clupeiformes > Clupeidae > Sprattus > Sprattus sprattus. Next base: position 8,363,030 of record NC_137921.1, on the reverse strand, counting down.
GCTATTTTTAACCATGACGGGCGCAATAGTCGGGAGATTTGCTCCGTAATGCCCCCCCCCCCCCCCAAAAAAAACCCTGCACATTAACACTCACGCGCAGATAATGGGTTACAGCCTAAACGTATTGCCCTTACAATTTAAGTGAATTCTCCTTCTGCATATTGTTTTTTTACTTTTTCACTGTCGATTTCCAAATCTGTGTGAATATTCATGAGAGCAAGTCCGGTCAGTCTTTTGTCAGTCATCGTACTTCGTAGATATGTCTTAAGATTGTACTTAATGACCGCTCAGTAGACGTTGTTTAAACGGGCATTGTCAACAAGACTCAATGAATGTTTGGGTGGAAATTTGCCGAACTTTCCAGGGCTTGACAAGGCTCACTGCGATTTGGCTGTAACTCATTTAGCTGTTTCCACAGCTCCAGCTCTGCATACTCAACGGCCATTAGTTGTCCGTACACCGATTTTATTTGCTGCCATACATTGTCGGATAAGGAGGAGGGGTGTAAGATACTGAAGCAAACCCTGAATATGCTGATCATAAAGTCAAATGACTCCATTCATTTGGACAGGGAGATCGTAGTACCGCATTTTTTTTGCGCGCCCCTCTGTCTGCAGTTTACCTATTGTAATATGCGTTCATAGTATTGAATTACAGTGCGTCGTGCTGGGAACAGCGTGTGTCAGATAACTTTTGTAAGCGTTTGTTTGTACTTTAATCACTATTCGTTTGTTTGTGCTTTGTGCACTGGCCAGGCTCAGCGCATGATTGCAGACTCTCTCTCTCTTTCTTCTTCTCACGTAGCAGAAGGTACGCACAGTGCGTACAGCCGTCCGGCAGCTGCGCGTGAGCGAGGCTTTTAGTGTGTGATGGGGGCGTGACTGTTAGGACAAGCAGCTGGCTCCATTTCTGATGTCTGAGCTCTTGATTGACATTGCACGCATATTATAGTTGGCGGGAAAAAAGCATGTTTTGAAACTTTGTTCGTCCACTCACTAACAATTGAGTCTCGTCTAGTTCTCGTCTGACGAAAATGTCTAAATTTTTCGTCACATTTTAGTCTTTATATGGCTTTGGTGACGTTCGTCTTAGTCTCATTTTCGTCATGGAAAAAAGGGGTCTGACGACGTCATTTTCGTTTTCGTCTTGCCTGACGAAAACAACACTGAATGGGAGTCAATGAGGGGGTTAGGGAGGACGGGCCTCAGCGGACCGTTTAGCGATTTAGAAGTGCTAAAACAGACTTTTACCGCTAATAACCTATCAAATACCTATGAAATACTAACAATTATTTAATAAATATGTTTTATTTTTATAGGTTTTTAAAAAAAATGTAGGGAGGATCTTCCTCCCTTTCCTCAATGGGGGAATTGCCACTGACACACACAAACTCACACTCACACTCACACTCACACTCACTCTCTCTCTCTCTCTCTCTCTCTCTCTCTCTCATTCTCACTGTGACTCTGACTGACTCTGACTCCCATTCTCACACTCTAAGCTGGCCAAATGATAGCATCCCCTGGGTCAAGGCCACGGTGCGAGTGACGGATGCATTATCCGCTCTTACGACTGGCAGACAAAAGAAGCTTCCCAAGTGGCTCGTCTGATAACAATCAGTCCCCCTCTTAGAATGGCACGTGTGATAACAATCAGTGCTTTATAAAAGCCCTTCTCAGAATGTCCTCCCGTCTAAATCGATGTTTGACGTCTGCACGCGCGGAGCTTGTGTTCAGTCACTGTGAGATATTCATCGTTATCTGAAGTGAAGCACAAGGAATTCTGGCCCGGCAGTAGTGTTTTCCCTTCCCCCTGTCCTTAACCACAGCGCACTGAAAACACACACACACACACACACACACACACACACACACACACACACACACACCCACACATCTACACACTCTCTCTCTCACACACACACACACACACACACACACACACACACACTAGCAGTAGGGTTTTCCCTTCCCCCTGTCCTTAACCACACCGCACTGAAAACAGCTTACTGTGAGGGAGAGAGCGGAAGCAAGAAGATCTTCCTTCTTGGGCATCACATGAAAACCGCACCGGAGATGTTGCCTAAAAACAGAAGAGAGATTTATTTTACATTACAATACAGATAAAAACTTCACTTTTGTTATGCAGAAAGAGCTTTAACATGTACAAGTTCATGGCTGCAGTTCCTTTAGAATGTACAAGTTCATGGCTGCAGTTCCTTTAGCATGTACAAGTTCATGGTTGTAGTTCCCTTAGCATGCACAAGGTCGTGGATGCAGTTCCCTTAGCATGCAGGAGGTCGTGGATGTAGTTCCCTTAGCATGCAGGAAATTGTGGCTGTAGTTCCTTTAGAATGTACGAGGTCGTGGCTGTAGTTCCCTTAGCATGCACAAGGTCGTGGCTGTAGTTACCTTAGCATGCACGAGGTCGTGGCTGTAGTTACCTTAGCATGCACGAGGTCGTGGCTGTAGTGCCTGGAGATTCCTAATACTGGTACACTATTCTCTGAATGCCTTCTGTGTGCTCCAAGTCTTTTATTATGAAAGCATCTGCCAAAGAAGTGGGCAAATTCAAGGCCCAAAGTTTGACTACTTGGCTGGAGTCAGGTGGGGTGCTATTAGGACAAGGCCAGCCCACAGAGGAGAGGAGAGGAGAGGAGAGGAGAGGGGAGGAGAGGAGGGAGGCTGTGGGCTTTTACCAGACAAGTTGAAAATGAATGCAGTTATACTCACAGCTCTACCCTCTCTATTTAACTCGTACTACCTCTCTTTCTCTTGCACTCACTCTCTCCCTCTCTCCCCTCTCTCTTTCTCTTGCACTCACTCTCTCCCTCTCTCCCCTCTCTCTTTCTCTTGCACTCACTCTGCTTCTGCTTCTCCCTCTCTCTTTCTTCCTCTTTCTATACCTCCCTATTCTCTCTATTTCACTCTCTCTATTATTTTTTCAATCTCTCTCTATCTCTCCATCTCCTTCCCTCGCTCTTCTCTTTCTACATCTCTCTACCCCTTTCTCTCATTTTCTCTACTTCTATCTCCTTCTAGCCCTCTTCCCTCTGTCATTCTCTCCCATGAAACCAGTTCACCATGAGGATCTAGTCTATATGCTAGCGTGTATACTGTATGTGTGTCTAAATGTGTGTGTATATGTGTGTGTGAGTGCGGGGTGGGATAGTTTGAGCTCTTGATGATTAATTCACGATCGCCAGCATTATTCACGAAGACGAGACCTTCGAAGGAGAGGGAGACGCAGCCCGAGTTTCGCTTCGTGTCTCACATCTCGTGTTTGCTCAGAACGTCAGAGCCAGAGGAGGGGAGGGAAACCTCGCTCATTGATGCGCTGTGATATCACTACAAGCAGACAAAACTAATCAGACAGAAAGACTCCGCGCCAGGCACAGGTTTGGCGTCTGACATCTCTCATTAGTGGTGTTGAGATGACGAGAGAGGCAAGCGTGTGTTTTGGCAAACATGTGTATGGATGTCCAAATCCAAACTTTTCTTAAGTATAGGAAAGGGACTCCCACTCCTCTCAGTCCAAGGCTTTCTGTGAATGTAATGAAAGAAGAGCCTTTGGAGAGGTGGACGAATGGGGACTGTATATAATGTAAATTCTAAAACTGATTGTTCAAATCCTTGATTGTGATTGGCTAAAAGCCGTTGTAAAATCAAGCATTACCTTACAATTTGTCCTCATAACATTCTATGATAACATTCCATAATACTGCGCAGCGACTGGCAAGGCAAGGCTGTGTATTCATATAGCGCATTTCATATCCAGTGTTCCATCTGGCTGTTGCGTTGCTTCAAGGGTTGCGTGGCAACGATTTATTTAGGAACTATATTTTTTAGTGGCGGAAGAATGACGGTTTATCATTAAACTATTGTTTCTTAAATTGAATTGTCTTTATTTATGAAACCATATCAAATATTTGTAGTAACAGTTTTAGAAAAGCAATAAGCCCCGCGAGTCCGTGGTTTGCGCTGATTTTAGAACAGGTAAGGGGGTTTTAGGCACTCCCCTTCGCGTGCCTAACAACTGCCCTTACCTGTTCTAAAATCAGCGCAAACCACGGCCTCTTGGGGCTTATTGCTTAATTAAACACCTAATATTGAAGAAAATGGAAATGCCTATTTTAACTCTTTAGTGTTGAGATGACGAGAGAAGCAAGCATGTGTACGGTTCAGTGCTAATTAACATTGATGTAGTGCTTGTACTAACCCAGATGCTAGCATCATATTAGCTACGTCAGACTGATACTAGTCCTGATCATGGATAGGATGTTCATTTTAATTACATGATGCGTCCAGGTAGAGATGAATGGAGTGGCGACCAGCACTTTGTTTGGTTCTAGCTAGCAGAGGCTCAAAGTTTGCTCTTAACAGACTGTCAAATGTATTTGTGACCTGGACACCTAAACGCATACATTTATCAGAGACTAGTTTAAATGGTACTTTATGTAGTGGTAAGTCACGAGCAGCTCACTTATGTCCTAATTGAACCAGAGGATGCCAAAGGTGTCCAATGTGGATCACACACATGGCAGTGACACGCTGGGGTTTCGAGATAAAGTGCAGGTGAGAGCATCATCTGCACAGAGGGATACCTTCTGTTCAACATTACCTGGACAAACCGCTGAGACTTGTGGATGACGGCGCAGGGCTGCCAAACAGGGCTTAGTGGCAACAGCAGAAAGAGGAATGTGTTACGACTCCCTGCACCCCTGCAGACATTGCAGTGACCATGCACGGCCTGCAGGCAATCGTGGGGATGATGAGTGCCATTGATGTACTGATTATCAACACCTGGGGAGGTGTGGAGTATGAAGGACCAGTGGACACCTGTCTCTCTCTCTCTCGAGCTGACTATGCCAGCTACAGACGTAACCCCTAGACACGTCACCAATTTAGTTTATGATATTTGTATGGACTGAATAAATACGCGTATATTTTTGTAAGAAACCGTTGTTGTCTGCCTCCAAACGTTATTGCTTGGGTCATGAGCCGGCCGAAGCGTAACAACTGGACAAAAAGGGCATCCTTGACTGGAGCTGGAGAGGAAAGTATTCAGACGTGATGTTATTGGACCGGCAGAAGCTGCAGGCTACAGGGAGTGTAGAGGCCGTCACCCATGAGGTTGAAATTGTGTCCGAATCCAAACCGTTCTCAGCAATATGAAAAGGAACACCCACCTCGCTCAGTCCAAGGCCTCCTCTGCTTTTAATGAAAGACGAGCCTTCGGAGCGGTGGGCGAAGAAGGATTGCATATAACGTTAAATAAACGCCTAATGTCGAAGGAAGTATCGAATTGTATTCAATTGTATTTACATAGCGCCAAAACAATGAAATTGTCTCAAGGCGCTTCACAGAGCCCAGGGCCTGAACCCCCTTAGCGTAAGCACAATGACCACAGGGGCAAAGAAAAACTCCCTGTTAATAAGGAAGAAACCTTGGCACTAAGCAGACCCGAGGCATATAGAAGGGGGGGGGGCATGTGCTTGAAGCCTATTTTTAACGAATCCAGTGTGATCGTTTGGAATTGTTGAGGGAAAGATTGAATCTTACCAACACATTAGCCAAGGTGTATCTGGGCCAGGACAGGGCTTTCTACTGGAGGTACGCACACACACGCACATACACACACACACACACACACACACACACACACACACACACACACACACACACACACACACACACACACACACACACACACACACACATCGATCAATACACCGTCAACAGAACCAGATGCTGGCCCAGGTCTGGCCTGATTCTGGTGCAGCTCCGGCTGTTCTGAAAGGAACCAATGAGAAGACGAGAGAGGGGTCTTGTCCTAGGCGTCTTTTTTACATGGAGAAGTTCTCTCTGGACCTGTCAGGCATCCAGCTGTTGCAGCTGAAACCCTTTTAGGAACGAGGCAGAGTGCAGAGAATGAGGGCCTTATTCTAGTGGGACAAAAAAAAACAACTAATTCCACCCCAAAGACTCTGTGATGGTAAAGAAAGGAATGAATCATGGCTGAGGCCACACACACACACACACACACACACACACACACACACACACACACACACACACTTTGGGGGAGAAAAAGCAGCACTCTTTGTAGATCCATTTTTTTTTTTTTTTACAAATGAAACTTTTCGGGGGGACGCTAATTCATGACCCCACAGTAGTGTAAGCGAGAGAGAGGGAGTCCCTCAGCCTCTGAGGTAGACCTCACAGCAACAGGTATTCTTTCTCTTCTTTCTCTTTCAGTGTCTGTCTCTCTTTCTCTTTCTCCTTCTTATTTGACCGCATGAATCGAGGCGTCGCTTTGCGGCCCCTCCCAGCGGTGGCCCTCGTGTGTGTGCGTTGTCTTTGTGCATCGGAGCGCGAGAGCTTTCTCTTAATCATTGATCCAATTAATTTGGTCGAAGAAGCGAATGAAAAGACGTGTGAGCCTCCCTCCGTCTCGTCTTCACACAAGAAAAAGCTGAGGGGGGGGGGGAAGAGGGAGTTTGTCCAAATGGCAGATCCGACTTCATACCATGCTGGCACGGTGATTGACACTCTTGCCAAACCCGGTGTGTAAGTCTTTTGTCAGGCCTGGGATTTAGCTCAAGAATAGAAGCGACTACACCCAGAGAAACCCTGACATGCAAATGTCCAATTAATGGCTTTCTTTTGACCTAGGGCCTGTGTCACTGTTACAAGAGATCTTTTATTTTTATTTTTTCTTACATTTTTCTCTTCTATGGCAGTAAACCCCATGATATTTCTTTACAAAGCTCTGTCTGTGCCTGAGACAATCTAGTCAACACATTTGTGTCCATTAGGGGTTGGGCCCGGTAGGTATCCCACGGTGAGCTCTTTCCGTGTCTGTGTGTGTGTGTGTGTGTGTGTGTGTGTGTGTGTGTGTGTGTGACTGTACGCTGCTTTGTCTCAGGTGAATGAACGAGCCCCTCGCTGTGCCGGGTCCGACAGGAAACGAACCCAAATGAAAACCACCCACGCCGCTTCCTGAGCCAGCGTGTGCGATATTTCACCCGAAGCCAGGCCCCCTCTGAGCACGTGTGTTATATTTCACCCGGACGCACAGCACAGAGTGTGAGGAGTTCACACAGGTTGCCCTGGTTCACTGGCAAGGGTTTCCCAGCCATCCTTCAAGGCACACCCAGCGTCTGTCCCTCCGCCCAAGCACTCCTGACTGGCATCAGAGTTAATATCATGCCCTTGATTGGCTGAATGAGGTGTGTGATGAGCTCAGTCAGGTGACAAACATGCTGAGAGGGGGGACCTATGACCTTTGACCTCTGGGGAACACTATGGTAGAGGAGAGGAGCGACACACACACACACACACACACACACACACACACACACACACCACATGACCCATATGAAGAAGTTCTGTAGTAAAAACATGTAAGGAATTACACGTGTCATGTACAATACCTGTATGATAAATCTATGGTAAAGAGTATTTTCATACTTAAATGGCCTAATGCCCTTAAACATGCAAGGTCACATATTTTACTGTATATGGAAGTGGGCTTATTATGTGTTATTATATACACTATGTAAAAAATGATATATACAGACTTTTTCTATATGGGCAGAACCATCCCCCAGATGATCATAACACCCCCGGTTCAGCACCCCAATCATTATAGATTCAATATGGCACCAACAACGATGTTGTTATTTGTATAGCAACAATAACAATTTGGGTTATGTATATAGCACCAATATCAATTTTAGTTATTTGTATAAGCTTTAAGTTTATATAGCCACAACAACAATTTAAGTTGTTTATATAACGCCAGTAACAATTTGGTTGTTTATATAGCACAGTTTTAGTTGTTTATATAATGCCAGTTACAACTTGAAATTGTCTCAAGGCTCTTTACAGAGCCCAGAGCAAGAACCCAGAGCAAGCGCTAAGGCGATGGAGGCAAGAGAAAGCCTCTCTTGTAACAGGAGCAGAGCCCAGCTCATAAGAGTGGGTGATACATTCATGCATGCATCAGGATAAAACATTAGCAGACATATGTCTGTGTGTGTGTGTGTGTGTGTGTGTGTGTGTGTGTGTGTGTGTGTGTGTGTGTGTGTGTGTGTGTCACATGTCACATGTGGCATGTATACACTCAAGCATTAGCAGACATGTGGCATGCATACACTCAAGCATTTCAAGTATTGGTTGAAGAAGAGCTTAGTGGATATACAGTGTGCTCTTAAGGTCACATGGTGAATCAGCAGTAGTGCTATCCTGTGTGAGGAGAGAGAGACAAGGAAAGTGTGTGTAGTGCTATCCTGTGTTAAAGTGTACAGAGAGAGAGTGTGAGAGTGTGTGTAGTGCGGTAGTGTTATCCTGTGTTAAAGTGTGCAGAGAGAGAGTGTGTGTAGTGCGGTAGTGCTATCCTGTGTTAAAGTGTGTGGAGAGAGAGTGTGTGTAGAGTGTGTAGTGTTATCCTGTGTTAAAGTGTGCAGAGAGAGAGTGTGTGTAGTGCGGTAGTGCTATCCTGTATTTAAGTGTGCAGAGAGAGAGACAAGGAAAGTGTGTGTAGTGCAGTAGTGTTATCCTGTGTTAAAGTGTGCAGAGAGAGAGTGTGTGTAGTGCAGTAGTGTTATCCTGTGTTAAAGTGTGTGGAGAGAGCGTGTGAGAGTGTGTGTAGTGTAATCCTGTGTGAGGACAGAGAATGGGAGAGTGTGTGTAGTCCACTAGTCTTATCCTGTGTGGCTGTCTAGGCTGCCTTCTTGGTTTTGTTTTTTAGACTGTGTGCGTGTGTGTTTGTGTGAG
>NC_137921.1:8334250-8341750 GCF_963457725.1 Sprattus sprattus | reverse complement strand
AACACATTCACTGCATAATCACACACACACACACACACCCCCTTTCACTCCTCCTTTATATCTCTCTCCATCTATATCTCTCTCCCTCTTTATCTCTCTTCCTTTCACTCTCCCTCTTTATCTCTCTCCCTCTTTATCTCTCTCCCTCTCACTCTCCCTCTTTATCTCTCTCCCTCTTTATCACTCTCCCTCTTTATCTCTCTCCCTCTTTATCTCTCTCCCTCTTTATCTCTCTCCCTCTCACTCTCCCTCTTTATCTCTCTCCCTCTCACTCTCCCTCTTTATATCTCTCCCTCTCACTCTCCCTCTTTATCTCTCTCCCTCTTTATCTCTCTCCCTCTTTATCTCTCTCCCTCTCACTCTCCCTCTTTATCTCTCTCCCTTTCACTCTCCATCTATATCTCTCTCCCTCTCACTCTCCCTCTTTATCTCTCTCCCTCTTTATCTCTCTCCCTCTCACTCTCCCTCTTTATCTCTCTCCCTCTTTATCTCTCTCCCTCTCACTCTCCCTCTTTATCTCTCTCCCTCTCACTCTCCCTCTTTATCTCTCTCCCTCTTTATCTCTCTCCCTCTTTATCACTCTCCCTCTTTATCTCTCTCCCTCTTTATCACTCTCCCTCTTTATCTCTCTCCCTCTCACTCTCCCTCTTTATCTCTCTCCCTCTCACTCTCCCTCTTTATCTCTCTCCCTCTCACTCTCCCTCTTTATCTCTCTCCCTCTTTATCTCCCCCTTTCACTCTCCATCTATATCTCTCCCTCTTTATCTCTCTCCCTCTCCCTCTATATCTCTCTCCCTCTTTATCTCTCTCCCTTTCACTCTCCCTCTTTATCTCTCTCTGACGTCTGTGACGGGAGTGGGGGTGGGGGGAGGTAGTAGCTCAGTAAGCCATTGGATGTTATGTTGCTACCCAGCTAAATTGAGTTTTGACTGGTGTGCTCATGCTCATAAGGTCAAATGTGAAGTTTTGTTTTCAAAAGCAGTCAGTCTAGAAAGCTGCACAACTGCTCCATGTGCCACTTAAACAACCATGGAAGTTAAAACCTTCAAACCACAAAGACATACATACATACGCACGCACACACTCACACACACACACACACACACACACACACACACACACACACACACACACACACACACACACACACACACACACATTTATCTCTCTCTTTCACTCTCCCTCTTTATCTCTCTCCCTCTCACTCTCCCTCTTTATCTCTCTCCCTCTATATCTTGCATCGCTCCCTTACTCACAATCCTCTCTCTTTCTCTCTCTCTCAGGTAGGATGGGGGCCGCTAACATACACACACACACACACACACACACACACACACACACACACCCCCTTTCACTCTTCATCTATATCTCTCTTCCTTTCACTCTCCCTCTTTATCTCTCTCTCTTTCACTCTCCCTCTTTATCTCTCTTCCTTTCACTCTCCATCTATATCTCTCCCCCTTTCACTCTCCATCTATATCTCTCTCCCTCTATATCTTGCATCGCTCCCTTACTCACAATCCTCTCTCTTTCTCTCTCTCTCAGGTAGGATGGGGGCCGCTAACATACACACACACACACACACACACACACACACACACACACACACACACCCACACACACACACACTAGAACCATCGTTAGAACCATTGTTAGAACCATCGTTAGAAACGCTGTCTTGCCAGAGCACTAACTAAGCCCGACGAGTAGGACCATGCACCATGTTTTACTGGTGAAACACAAAACAACCGGTGGGCTTCACCCTGATGGCGTGAAGAGAAAGAAAGGAGAGAGAGGGGCGGAAACAGAATGACAGGGAGAGGAGAATTCTCTTGTAATTATATTTTAGCGTTCCCATGTGAGCATCCCTCTGGAGAAAAGGAGTTATTTTGCTTGAGTTATTTAAAATGCTTAACATAACAGGCACTTAATTCAGGTCAGAATAACACTGGCTCGGAGAGATCGAGTTGCTTTGTTGGTGGAAGTGGTAATTACGCGGTGACTGTGTCCGCCGGTGAATGTGTCCGCCGGTGAATGTGGGTTAGGGTCTGACCGTGCTGAAGCAACATCATCTCAGCCAATTAAGGATACTCTCTGCTAATTACGACAAATACAGATTTTTTTTCCAGTAATGGTTGACAGAGAAAGTTCAGTGAATGGCAGAGGCATGTTCACATATTCCTTCTTTGTGTTTTTGTGTTACACACACACACACACACACACACAACACATACACACACAGACACACACACACACACACACACACACAGGCGCGCGCACGCACGCGTACACACACACACACACAAACACACACACACACACACACACACACACACAGACACACACACACACACACACACACACACACACACACACTCACAGGAACTTGCTCACTCTCTCTCCCTCTCATTCACACACACATCTCAGAGTAGACGGGCATGTGAAGCCTCTCACTTAGTGGCCCAAGCCACTGTAGCGTTGACAGGTCTGCCTCTGGCTGCCACCGGGAATTGTGGGTAATCACTAGAGTACATGCACAATGTGTCTACACATCGCTAGCTCTCTGTCACAAGGGACATTTCTGTGTGTGTGTGTGTGTGTGTGTGTGTGTGTGAATTTCTGTGAATACGTATGAAGCTTATTACTTTTTCTGGTGTGTATGTGTGTGTGTGTATGTGTGTGTGTGTGTGTGTGTGTGTGTGTGTGTGTGTGTGTGTGTGTGTGTGTGTGTGTGTGTGACACAGAGAGAAACTGTGCATGTGCCAAAGTATTTTGAAAAGCTGCAGACGGGTGGCATAACCTGGAAGGAATGCAACAATTTCATCAATGGCATATCAGACCTCACAGTTGGCGTGTGTGTGACACACAGACAAACACACACACACACACACACACACACACACACACACACACACACACACACACACACACACACACACACACACAGAGGCGTGAGGATGAGTGTTAACAGACCTGGGCCCGGCAGCTGAGGCTTGTCTGATTTCCCCTGAAAGACTTCTCTAGTATTGTCAGCTGACAAACTCTCTCGCTCTCTCTCTCTCTATCCCCCTCTCTCTCTCTATATATATATATATCTCTCTATCCCTCTCTCCTTCTCTCCTGTCACTCCAGGTTCTATCTCCTTTCTCTCACTTTCTCTCTTTTCTCCCCCCTTTTCTCTTTCTCTCTCAACAATGACGACCGCCCCTAATGACTAGTCCCTGGGATGTTGCCCCCCCCCCCCCCCCCCCCCCTTTTCTCTCTCTTTTTCTCTCTCTCCCTCCATCTCACCTCTCTCTGTCCTCCCCCAACTCTGTCCTGTCTCTGCTCATTGTCTCGAGCCTGCCCCCAAGACGATATCTCTCTTGAGGGGTCATCTAGTTTCTCTCTCTCTTTCCGTGTCTCTGTCTCTTTCTGTTTATCTATCTTTATCTCACCTTTCTCTTTTGTCTCGACGTGTGTGTGTTTGTGTGTGTGTGTGTGTGTGTGTGTGTGTCTCACCTCTTTGACAAGTATGTCTCGCTGAGGCCTTTAGGAGGGTGAGCCTGGACATCCAACCAGTCCTTCCCTAGGTCACGTGTGTGTGTGTGTGTTTCTTTCACACACACACACACACACACACACACACACACACACACACACACACACACACACACACACACACACACACACACACATTTCTCACACACCCATCCACTCATTCACACTCCCGACTCGCTGTGGAACTGAGGATGAGATGAGCCCTCGTGGTAGAACACCTGCAGCCCGCCCGTCTCCCATGCCTAACGTAGCCCGTGGGACAATAACTAATGAACAGAGGCATAGTTAGCATCAGAGCTCAGGAGCATTGCTTTTAATCACACACTTCCACTGTGCACACTCCCTCCCTGAAGCACAATATTGAGAGGATAATAATAATTCACATTTATATAGCACTTTTCTAAACACTCAAAGACTCAAAGGATGACTTTTTCGAGCATTAGGGGTCGTCTGTGAAAGACAGAATCATGGAAATTTGTCAATATTGTTGTTTTTACAATATTTCTTTAGTGAATCCAGAACAAACAAATGATTCATAGATTCCAACTTAGGGTCTTTGGTTTTGCATTTCTGAAGCGAGTTAGGTAAATCCCAACAAACTAAAATGCTGTTCTTCCTAACAGTCCCGTTTCTGAAACTTCTGAAAATGAATCTCAATATTCAGCCGTTCAGCTGTACTGTAAAGTATGGCACTGATCAGTGAAAATGGCACCCATTCACTTTCCTTGGATTCAGTGTGTTGAATTTAGAGAAATTATAGAAATTGGGCACTGTATAAACCTATGCAGACCTTGTTCATATCAAAAGCCAGTTATAGCCTAAAGCAGCTCAGAGAATGAAACCTACCAGCATCATAGATATCACTCAGCATGGAATGAATAGTTGCTCGAAAGGGAAAATAACATGTCGGACTGGGAAGTCAACGTAAACGTTCTGTGTCTTCTTCACCAGTTTTGGTCATGTATTTATTTACTAGGGTGCTCACAACATTTGGGAGAGTGACTGCAGATGCTGTTTCCAGCCAGCCATTTCTGGTACATTTACATTAAAATGTGTTATTAATGTATTAAATAGAATACTTCCAAATAAAGAATTCAGGACGGGGCAATGTAACATGTTGTTATGAAAATTGTGCTTATAGGTTGCCATAGGTAACCATTTCACATGTGACGTGTCCTAAGGTGGGTTGAACTGGACCATCATGCCTTGCGTGTTCCATGGCCTCTCTTTCAGTACACCCCCTGACCCCCCCCCCCCCCCCCCTTTCAAATAACAGCTTGTCATCCTAAGATGAAATGTTGACAGTTTGTCTGGGGAGAAGTCTGATTGTACATGCAGAAAATAATACAAATTTGAGGAATTGGGTGCATCTTCCTTGCAGGTGTCATGTTGTCCAAAGTCACCATCTCTGAACATGTGGGATGTCATGCCAACAGGTGATAGGCAGGTGAAAGTTCAGAATGCAGTTTAAATCCTTACGGTACAAATACCCTTAACAGAGAATTTTCCGGAATTTTGAAATGATCACTAAAGTGAAGTCATGGAAACCGCTAGCCCAGTACCATGTATAGTGCATAATGAGTGTGACTGACGCCGACTGTGCTGTGTTTTGTGACGGGAGTGTACATAGAAGCGCTGGGCCATGTACATCGCACATGTTTGAGTTGTGCACAAAACTGGTGCCAACGGAAGCCGTCAATCATCCGCTCATTTCATACTCACCATTAGCCTATAAGCACCAGTACTCAAAACCTACCTGGGCTGGAATATCAGGTCAGACGACACGTTTTTCAAAGAATTGTTAACACACAACCGCTAAAAAAGGAATAAAAAACACGTTAGCAGGTGCATTTACTGTGTACCTTCTTTTGTGACGATCTTCCAGTGCCCTTGGATCAGACATGATGTAACTGAGCAGCAGAAGACGAATGAAAAGTACATTTCCATGTCACACTGTAGCATCCTGGAAAGCACTTTAGGCAGAGCGCTACAGACTGTGCACAGAACTCAGACTGGGCATTAGTATAACGCCCACCCAGCCCCCAGCATCCCTTCAGCCTTAGACACAGGGGCACCCATCCCTTCAGCCTTAGACACAGGGGCACCCATCTCTTCAGCCTTAGACACAGGGGCACCCATCTCTTCAGCCTTAGACACAGGGGCACCCATCCCTTCAGCCTTAGACACAGGGGCACCCATCTCTTCAGCCTTAGACACAGGGGCACCCATCCCTTCAGCCTTAGACACAGGGGCACCCATCCCTTCAGCCTTAGACACAGGGGAAAGACACAGACATAGACACACATGTACACAGAGAGAGAGCCAGACAGACTTGGGTGAGGTGGCTGTCAAGTGACCACCACATAGACATTCAGTGCATGGACATTATTTCCCTGATACCACACAAAATGATGTAAAGTCATTACAGTCATTATTATGACACAAGTGTATACCTTCAAACATACCTTTACTCATATACTCATATACATTTACTCATATACATTTACTCATATACATATACTCATATACATTTACTCATATACATTTACTCATATACATATACTCATATACATTTACTCGTATACATTTACTCACAGGCCTTTACTTATATACATTTACTCATATACATTTACTCACAGGCCTTTACTCATATACCTTTACTCACCAGCGCCGACTCCACCGCCTGATATTCCACACATTCCATCTCATCTCTTTGCTCTTATATTTGTTTTTGCCAGGTAAAGGTATATGACTACAGGCCTGTGAGTCAATGTATATCAGTATACTGGGGTTCACCAGCTTTCGCCTTACCTTTTCTTGGTTGGTGAGAGTTTGTGTCGTGGGAAAGTAAAGGTATATGAGTAAAGTATATCACAGGCCTTTAGTCATATACCTTTACTCTAGCACCAAGACCGTATGTACCATATACATCTGCACATGTGTGCATCCCTTCCTCTCCCTCACTGAATCAATAGCCCCACTACATACACAGGGACTCCCAAACTCCCACAGTAGAATGTCAGGCACACACACACACACACACACACACACACACACACACACACACACACACACACATACGCACACACACACAGACACACAGACACACAGACACACACACACAAGCACACGCACACACACACAGACACACACACACACACACACACACACACACACACAGACAAACACACACACACACACACACACACACAGACACACGCACGCACACAAAAATTGGCACCCTGCTAATACTGGCATCTGCTGCAGTGCTGTAAGTCATATAGTGAAACGCCAGCCTCACTGGTACATAGTTTCCAGCAGGCCTCAGGCCCTCTGCTCTGCATGCATCTGTGTAGTTTATGGTGACTCATGTGCTGTCTGTGTGTGTGTGTGTGTGTGCGTGCGTGCGTGTGTGTGTGTGTGTGTGTGTGTGTCTGCGCTGTAGATGACATATGGGGCTGCTGTACGCACCGGGGTCCTCCATGCAGTCATCTCCTTGGCAGGGTGCAGCTCAGAGGAGCACTCTGGGCCACCAAGGGACCGTTAAACGCTGTCGTCACGGAGCTGGAACTTTTGGGTCACGGGCAAGGTGTTTTTCAGGGTTGCCGTGGCGATGGATGATGTGTTAATGTCTAAAACACAGGTTGCCGGGACGCCTCTGAGTCACCTGGCGTGCAGAAGGGTGGGCCGTGGCAGGCGCTGTTCCTCTCCTCCTCTCCTCCGCTCTCCTCTTTCCCTCGCTCTCCTTCCTCTCCTCCTCTCTCCTCTCCTCTCTCCTCCTCTCTCCTCTCCTCTCCTCCTCTCTCCTCTCCTCTCTCCTCCTCTCTCCTCTGCTCCTCTCCTCTCGCCTCTGCTCTCCTCTCTCCCTTGCTCTCCTCTCTCCACCTCTCTCCTTTCCTCTCTCCGCCTCTCTCCTCCTCTCTCCTCCGCTCTCCTCTCTCCTCTCCTCTCTCCTCTCCT
>NC_137921.1:8316750-8321750 GCF_963457725.1 Sprattus sprattus | reverse complement strand
ACACACACACACACACACACACACACACACACACACATACACACACACACACACACACAGACACACACACACACACACACACACACACACACACACACACACACATACACACACACACACACACACACACACACACACACACACACACACACACACACACACACACACACACACACACACACACACACAAAAGTAAGGGATTGTTTTGTTTCATGTTTTGTGTGGTCTGATGTAAACCATACAGGCCTGGAGGAAATACGACCTTTCACCAAAAGAAACACTCCAAAAATACACACACATCCAGTACACACACACACACACACACACCCAGCACACACACACATTTACACAAAGGACTAAGACACATACAGGAATATATCCACTCATGCATATGCGCAAACAATTCTAAGAATATCACATATTTTGTTTCACTGCCCCCTCCCCCCCTCTCTCCCCCCTTTCTGTGTCCTGAAGTAACGGGCAGGGTAACATTAGTACAGTCCCATACTGCCCCTCCCCCATCCTCTACCCCCCACCCAAATTTTTCCCTAAGGTTACATCATTGCCATTACCTCATTGCCCTGCTCGCGTAGTCTAAACTCTCCAAATCTCATGTTGCCATAACAATCCCCATCCACGATGGCTGCTATCCTCGTTCCATAGCCCTGGTGTGTGTGTGTGTGTGTGTGTGAGTGTGTGTGTGTGTGAGTGTGTGTGTGTGAGCGTGTGTAATACAAACGGTGGGGAAAAAACAGTGAGGAAACACAGACACACACACACACATCTGCACACATCTGCACACCTGCATAAAAACATACATATACACACATGCATACATTACCTCACACAAGGAAAGAGCCAAAGACTCAACACACACACACACACACACACCCACACACACACACACATGAATATGCATGAAAACAAATACATAGATACAGATATGCTCACATACTTGCACAAATACAAACACATAAATGCAGACACAGAGTCACACACATATCTAAAACACACGCACTCACACACTCACATTTACACATATACATTAACGTGTACAAGCACACACAGGCACCTAAAACACACAGACAGAGAGAAAGAGAGAGAGAGACAGAGAGAGACTCACATACATATGTACACTCAGACACACACTCACGTAAAGACACATTCCGTGATATTTTCTATCCATTTCTCTGCTCTCTTGTCTTGTGGTGTGTGAGTTTAGTCGGTTTGTATTACTGACCGTGGACATTTTGTTCAGTTTCACACCCATCGTGGCGCTTCCAAGAAGGGAAAAAAACACTTTTAGACTGTTTCAGCCAGACTCTGTGTGGCTGCGAGCCAGAATTACACAAACACACACCCAAACACACACACACACACACACACACACACACATGCACACACACACAGAATGTCCTATGTATTTTGATGCACTTCCAGGTCAAAAGGTCACAGCTCTAGGGCATCCCTGTGAGACAGACAAGCAACACCAGGAAGTGGGTTAAAGACAGCTCAGCAGGAGTCTCTCTCTCTCCCTCCCCTCCTACCTCTCCATTACTCCATCCCTCTCTCTCCCTTTACCCTCCTTTCCTCTCTCTCTCTTTCACCCTCTCTACACTCCCCCGCCCACTCTCTCTCTCTGTCTCTATACCCCTCTCTTTCTCGCTCTCTCTCTCTCCCTCCACCCTCCTTTTCTCTCTCTCTCTATCACTCTCCCTACACTCCCCCACCCACTCTCTCTCTCTGTCTCTATACCTCTCTCTCTCTCTCTCTCCCTACTTCTCCCTCTCTCTATCCCCCCTATCTTTCTCTCTCTCTCCTCCCCTCTCTCTCTCCCTCCCTCCCTGCCTCTCCCTCTCTCTCTCTTCCACTCTGCCCCTGTTCCCAGTGGTTGACACTAGGCCCTTGATGGGATTAAATTGGGGGTTGCTAATTATAGCCTGGGGTGGCTGGATTCTGTCTCCCCCAGGGGTGGGGGGGTGGGGGGATGGGGGGGGGGCTCTTCTCTTTTCCCTCTGTTTTTCCCCTTCCTCTCTTCTCTGTGTTTCTCTGTTTCTCTCTCTCTTTTCCCTTCTCTTCCTCAGTCTGTTTGTCTCTCTGCTGTTATTCTCTTGTCTTTTTCCTCAGTACATTTCTTGCAATCTCAGAGCGGCTTTGTAGACATAGCAGATCAGGATGTGCCAAATTAAATAGAATAAAACAACACACACACACACACACACACACACACACACACACACACACACACACACACACACACACACACACCATCCCACCATCTCTGAACAACATACACTCCATATAAATATATATACTGTATATACTATATCAATTAATTCATTGCCCATTTGTGTTCTATTATGCACATGCACACATGCACACATGCACACACACACACACACACACACACACACACACACACACACACACACACACACACACACACACACACACACACACACACACACACACACACACACACACACAAACACACACAAACATATTCTATATCAATATAATGACTATATTCAAAATAATATTAATATAATTGTTTTCTGCATTTTCAGGACTGGGATAACCGACAGCTGTGTTCATTTCCCTAAAGATGCATACATACTACTACACACACACGCCCACTTATACCTATTTATACACCCACAGAAACACACACATACACACACACAAACACACACAAACACACACACACACACAAACACACATGCACGCACACACAAACAAGCACACACACACACGCACACACACACACGCACACACACACAGTGTCTTTAGTCTTTCTCCCGCAGTCTCCTTGTTGCCTGATTGTTTCTAATCTGCTTTCACCACAGGTGTCAAAGGTAAATCACGGGGGTCGGAAAACGAAATTCTTCATCAGCCCCCCCAGTCAGTTGTAAGCTAGACCAAGCGCTACTGAAATATGTAGCCTGATTGATTAAAGTGTCTTTGAGCTATACTTGTTTATAATCGTCTGTGTTTTTTGAGTTGCGGGGCAGAACTATGGATTACTAGGATCCCCTTTCAGTGGAACAGCTTCGGTCCTGATTTGGTGTGGCCACATGGAAGGTAAGCTGAAGTTGAACCCCAACTTTATCTTACCTAGCACAGATTTCTGACTTCCTGTCTGTCTGTCTGTCTGTCTGTCTGTCTGTCTGTCTGTCTGTCTGTCTGTCTGTCTGTCTGTCTGTCTGTTTGTCTGTCTTTTTCTTGTTCTTTCTGTCTGTTTGTCTTTATTTACCTGTCTGCCTGGCTACCTGTCTATATGTCTGCCTGCCTGCCTGTCTGCCTGCCTGTCTGTCTGTCTGTCTGTCTGTCTGTCTGTCTGTCTGTCTGTCTGTCTGTCTGTCTTTTTCTTGTTCTTTCTGTCTGTTTGTCTTTATTTTCCTGTCTGCCTGGCTACCTGTCTATCTGTCTGCCTGCCTGCCTGCCTGTCTGTCTGTATGTCTGCCTGTCTGTCTTCCTGCCTGCCTGTTTGCCTGCCTGTCTGTTTGTCTATCTCAGACCTGTCTTCCCAGACAAAACTAATTATTCTCTTCATATCTCAACACAAGCTGCACAAATAAACTGCTCCAGAGAAGAGATGAGTTATCTTCATAAACACCATCACTAATGCAAAGAACACACTCATTCATTCACACACACACACACACACACACACACACACACACACACACTCACACACACACACTCACACACAAACAGATACACTCACACACATACACAGGAAAACACAGAAACATAAATATGCACACACACACAGACCGCCAAGCTTCTGATTTCCTCTGAGAGTGACCGTGCTGTTGTTGCTACGGCGTTTGTTTATTCGAGGCAGACCCGTAAACGCCTCGGCCCCCGAGCTTGGGGTGTTAATGGATGGGGGGGCTGGTTTGACCCACAAGGGGGAGTGGGGAAGCACCCCTTTCCCAGGGCCTGAGGGTGTCGGGGAGGGCAGAGCAGTTTGGGGGCCTGGGGAACAGGGAGCGGAGAGCAGAGGGAGGGGGAAAGGAAGAGAGGAGAGAAATAAGGGGGAGATGGGAGATAGGGAAAGAAGGAGGTAGTGGGGAATGAGAGGGGGAGGAAGAGGAGGAGGAGAAGGAGGAGAGGAAGAAGGGAGCGAACAAGAGGGTGCTTGGAGATTGGAGATAGGGAGAGGCGGAGGAACCGGAAGAGGTGGAAGAGTATAGTGGAGGAGGAGGAGGAGGAGGAGAAGGAGGAGGAGGAGGAGGAGGTAGAGAGGGGATTGGAGACATGGGACAGGGAATGGGGAGAGGAGCTGTGAGCTTTGTGGCCGAGAGAGCGGATGGAAGAGGGACATTATGCTTCCCGTGTGAACAACCCCAGCCTGGGAAGAGAAACTGTCACACACCCACACACACACATACATAAACACATACACACTTACACACACACACCCACACACACACACACTTTCTCACACTCACTTACACACACGCACACACACACACTTAGACACATACATAAACCCGAGCACACAGAGAGACATGATCATGTACACATAAGTTCACACACTCTGAGTACACACACGTACACACATTTCCCACACAGAGAGACAGTCATGTATACATTAGTTCACACACTCTGCACACGCACTCACACACATGAACACACCAACACAGACACGCACACACACACACATACACACACACATACTCACTCATACTCCTACACTCCTTCACACACATCAGCAAACACATGTATTTAAGTTGTACATACACTAATTATTTTTATCTCACACTCTCGCTCTTGCTCTCTCTCTCTCTCTCTCTCTCTCTCTCCCTCTCACACACACACACACACACACACACACACACACACACACACACACACACACACACACACACACACTCATAGGCCTGCAGGGTTTATCCTAATGCAGAATGAAGGGAGCCACCCCCGCTGCATCCCCCCACCTACTCTCTCTCTCCCTCTTTCTCCCTCTCCCTCACTCCCCCCACCTACTCTCT
>NC_137921.1:8309250-8311750 GCF_963457725.1 Sprattus sprattus | reverse complement strand
CATAGTAAGAGAGAGAGAGTGTGTGTGTGTGTGTGTGTGTGTGTGTGTGTGTGTGTGTTTGTATGTCTGGCCACCATGGTAAGAGAGCAACACCCTTCTCTTACGCCCAAGCCTTCGTTTAACGAAAAACAGATTTCTTCTTTCATCCCCTTCCTCTCTCTCTCTATCCTATCTTCTCTCATTCCCTCACAATATTTCTCCTTCACACTCTCTCTCTCTCTTACCCACCCTCTCTCTCCTTCCCACTTTCTCTCTCTATCCCACGCTCTCTCCTTTCCACTCCTTTCCTCCTTTTCTCAATACATCTTTTTCTCCCTCCCCTCCCCTTCCCTCAATCTCTCCCTCTCCCTCTCCCTCTCCCTCCATCCCTCCATCCCTCCTGAGAGCTCAGGTTGGAACACAGGTGAAAGTAAATGGGTGTTTACTAGTGTTTCACAAGCCAGACCAAATCCGTGCAGCTCCACAGGCTTTTGGGAGACACACACCACACACACACACACACACACACACACACACACACACACACACACACACACACACACGCACACACACGTAAACAGCTCCAGATGTGGCCATCTGCCTCAGTGTCCGACCCCTGTTTACAGACCCAGGGAGTAGCTGAGAACTCGGCCCGTATGTGGGCCAGAGGTGGGCCAGATGTGAGCCCGATCTCCACGGATCTCAGCCAGATTCACTCCACGCCTCAGCTGTAGATTAGTGATCTTCTGTGTAAATCACGTACAGAAAGGTGTGTGTTACTAAGAAAGGTCTGGGATTTAGTGATTTTCAGCATTACAATATCTTGTCGTTGTTACTGTGGTTATTTCATGTTTCTTCGCCTCGCGTTTTGTTTACTAACGGAGCCTCCGATGGTTGTTTTATGACTCTGTCTTATAAATATTTGGGATAATGGAGCACCACAATGAGAGAAGGAGGGATGAAAAGAGAGAGAGAGGGAGAGAGAGAAGGGGTTTGGGGGTTAAACTGGCCTCTTGACGATCAGCCATGGATGACCTCAGCTCAGAGCGATTGCACGATCATGTTCGGAATCTGAGCCTGTCAAGATTTCAAGATGAATTTCTGATAGAGGGTTAGCGATTTGGAAATGATCCCTCTGAGATGTTCTGAGATAGATGGTTAGCGATTTGGAAATGATCCCTCGGAGATGTTCTGTGAGGATATTCCCTCTTGAGCTCTCTGTTCGTGCTGGGCTGAAATACGTTTTTTTTTTGTTGGATTCATCGTGTCAGCCGAGGAAAGACAAATCTACGCGCAGAGACATGATTCAGCCATGGTGGAGTGCAGGCCTCGTTAAGGAAGGAGGCTCGTTAGAGAGCCAAGCTCGTTAGGGATGCTGCCTCATTAACGCAGATGCGGTGTAAATTGATGTGAGACCCCACCTCACCTGTGATGGTGACTCACCTGTTAGTGAGCGAATTATCACGTAACCTGCTCCAGAACCATGGGTGTGTGTGTGTGTGTGTGTGTGTGTGTGTGTGTGTGTGTGTGTGAGAGAGAGCGAGAGAGAGAGAGAGAGAGAGAGAGAGTGTGTCTGTTTGGGGACATATGCCAATGTTTAGACTCAGGCTTATCTAACCCACACCTGCTGCTTTTGCAGACAGGCAGGGAGGCAGGCTGGTGGAGTTTACCACTGAATATGGAAGAAGACTGTGTGTGTATGTGTGTGTGTGTTTGTGAGAGAGAGAGAGAGAGAGAGAGAGAGAGAGAGAGAGAGAGAGAGAGTGTGTGTTTGTATGTGCATGTGTAAACATGGTTATGTGTGTATTTGTGTGTGTGTGGGTGTGCGTTAAGTTCCAACCCTTTGAAGAGAGATTAGAAGACATTATAACACGGGTAGATGAAATCAAGCATTCCGATTGGTTGCGAGTGAGTCACGGGGTGTGCTTTATTTAGTGACAAAGGTACTGTACGACTTGTTTACATTTACCTGAGCGTTCCAAATCAGTGCGCACTCAAAAATAACAGTAGATTCGAAATCGAACCAAGATGGCGGTGTGTTGGTAGCCTAGTTAGTGGGAAATATTTTATGTGAATTAAGCTATCTACACAACTTTTTATACGTCTACATTGACTCGGTTAGTTGTTTATGTGCTAAACGAATGTTGCAGAGTATAGTAAGTCTTAACTGAAGCTCTCAAATATTATTTGTATGTTACTGCTAACGCTTAGTCCAAAAATCCATTGAAACACATAGTAGCTAGCTAGCCTCGCTGCTATTAAGTATAACGTTGCTCTCACACGCCTCCCTCATTGAGGCAGAGGTAGTGGCGATATCCAAATCAATATAAACACATATTAACAAAGTTGAAAGTGTCCCATTGTCGTTTTTGCTATTTTAATGGCAGCTTTATAAAATGAGCAATGTGAATGAATATAATGGTGCGAGATCAATGTCGATCTCCTAGCTAATCATCAACAAACTTTGGGTTCTAGGCTAACAGACGTGATGCTCCCAATGCTGTTTGTCTGTTGCATAGCA
>NC_137921.1:8299250-8301750 GCF_963457725.1 Sprattus sprattus | reverse complement strand
AAGCCTGGGGCTGGTGTCTTGGCAACAGGAAGCCTCTTCCCGGGCTGGGCTCCAAACAGATGTTCGATTGTTTCAGAGTCGCGGTTAAATTGTTGGACGGCGTTCCAGCGCACGAGGGGGGGGGTTGGTGGGGGGCAGAGTGTGTGTGTGTGTGTGTGTGTGTGTGTGTGTGTGTGTGTGTGTGTGTGTGTGTGTGTGAGAGACAGAGAGAGAGAGAGAGAGAGAGTGTGTGTGTGTGTGTGTGTGTGTGAGGGGGTTGGTGGGGGGCAGAGTGTGTGTGTGTGTGTGTGTGTGTGTGTGTGTGTGGGGGGGGGGGATTAAAGACTCAGAGGATCACAGCTGCAGACACAGAAAGGCGAGCTGGAGGAAAGAGAAAAAAAGAGAGAGAGTGAGGGAGGGAGGGAGGGAGGGAGGGAGAGGGAGTGAGGGAGGGAGGGAGGGAGGGGGGAGATTGGGGTGAAATGCTGGGTATTTGCGTAATAAAATGAGATGATAGAGAGATAGAGACAGAGAGAGAGAGAGAAAGAGAGAGATAGCACAACAGAGGAAGAAATAGAGAATGAGAAATGAAACAGAGAGAGTCAAACAGAGAGACCAAAGGAGGGATGGAGAGAAAGAGTAGGACGGAGAGGAAGGAGGAGGAGAGAAAGAGAGGGATGCACTGAGAAAGAGGGGAGTGACAGAGATTGTGTGTGTGTGTGTGTGTGTGTGTGTGTGTGTGTGTGTGTGTGTGTGAGAAAGAGAGAGAGAGACACGTTCCAAACACACACTGCCCCTCGAGTGGGCGAGGCAGACTCTGGCTGCTCCTGCATAAATAGCTCTTTGAAGTGAGAGGCACAGAGAGACGTGCATGTGAGAGCAGCTCGGTGTCAACCTCATGTTACACACACACACACACACACACACACATACACACACACACATACACACACATACACAAGCACACACGCACACACACATACACACACATGAGCACGCCTTCACCTCTCCTCTCCTCTTTTCTGTTCTCTCCATTTCTCTCCTCTCTGTCATTTGCTCTCCTCCGATCATATTTTTTTTTCACATTTCCTCCCCTCTTCTCTTCTTTTTCTCCTCACTTCCCTTTGTTTCTCTCCTTATTCCTCCCCTTCTGTCTTTCCATTTTTCCCTTTCACTCCTTATCTCTGAGTTACTTTGTTCACTCTCCTTTCTTCACCTCTCCTTGCCACCCTTCTCTACAATTATTTTCTCTTTTCTCTCCTCTCTTCCTCCTTCCCCTCTTTCCTCTCTCCCTCTCTCTCTCCCTCACTCTCTCCACTTGTTCCCTCTCTTCTGCACCACATTCTGTGATCTGTCTCTGCAGGCTGTGTGGTCTGGTCCGCTCTGAGGTTTCAACAGACACTCCCGCGCCGTATGGAGAATCTGCAGCACTCCCTCTCTCCTTCTCTCCTACTATCTCTCTCTCTCTCTCTCTCTCTCTATCTATCTATCTATCTATCTATCTATCTCTCTCTCTCTATCTCTCTCTCCCTCCCTCTCTCTCACTCTCTCCTTTCCTCTTTCTCCTACTCTCTCTCTCCTTCTCTCTCTCTCCCTCTCTCCTTCTATGTCTCTCCTTCTCTCTCTCTCTCTCT
Source organism: Sprattus sprattus (assembly GCF_963457725.1). NCBI lineage: Eukaryota > Metazoa > Chordata > Actinopteri > Clupeiformes > Clupeidae > Sprattus > Sprattus sprattus. Next base: position 8,300,137 of record NC_137921.1, on the reverse strand, counting down.
CTCTCTTTCTTTCTCTTTTTCTTTCTCTCTCTCTCTCTCTCCTCTCCTCTGCTCCAAAACCACAAGAACCACAAAAATGCAGTGAGTCAGACTGGCCCAGGCCTGCCTTAACCTGCCTTAGACAGATCTACTACAGCGACCTGACAGGATATACAGCTTAGGGAGGGAGGGAGAGGGAAGGAGGGAGAGAGGGAAGGAGGGAGAGAGGGAGAAGGAGAGAGAGGGAAGGAGGGAGAGAGGGAGAAGGAGAGAGAGGGAAGGAGGGAGAGGGAGAAAGGAGAAAACGAATCACAGAAAGAGAGGGAGAAAGAGAGGGAGGTATGCCAGAGAGAGCTCAGAGAGTGAGCGACCAGAGTAAATGTAACATGTGTGTGTGTGTGTGTGTGCGTGTGTGTGGTTAAACCTCATGTACATGTCTCAAATATTGGATGATGCTGTATTTACTATTTCAATGTTTTGCTTTATTATTATTATAATTATTAATATTATTGTTATTATAATAACAATTATTATTGTATAAAGCATCTTGAAAGTAACTGAATTGAGGATGAGAGGGAGATTGTTAGAGAGAAAGATCTCCGGGGCAACAGGCACATGGACGGGCTGTTACGGCCTCTGCTGTTACGTAATGCCAACTGTGGCCGGGTCACCATGACCCATGACCAATGAGAGGCTCTCATTCACCGGACACTGTCAGCTCTGGGTCAGGAAGAGGACCTGAGGGAAGACTGCATCGTTACATGACTGCACTTACATCCTTTTAATCCACCATTTTATTTTTCCACTGCAGTAATCCAGGCAAGGCCAGACACACAGACACACAGTCACACAGACACACAGTCACAGACACAGACACAGACACAGACACAGACACAGACACAGACACA
>NC_137921.1:8276750-8281750 GCF_963457725.1 Sprattus sprattus | reverse complement strand
CTCCCCTAAAGAACGTGCCCTCCCCTGAAGAACATACGCTCGCCTAAAGAACATGCCCTTTCCTAAAGAACGCCCCCTCCCACAAAGAACGTACCATCCCCCAAATAACGCGCCCTCGCCTAAAGAACATGCCCTTCACTAGAACGTACCCTCCCCTAAAGAACATAACTTCCCCATAAGAACGTAACTTCCCCTAAAGAACGTAACTTCCCCTAAAGAACGTGCCCTCCCCTAAAGAACGCCCCCTCCCCCAAATAACGTACCCTCCTGTAAAGAACGTGCCCTTTGGGAATGCCTGGTGCTGGGGCACTGCTAGACTTGGTGGGGGGGAAGGATCTGCGGGGATTGGGAAGCCGAGCGGAAAAGCTCTCCCCAGGAATGGAAATTATATGCAGGCGAATCCACAGGCCTCTATATCTGTCTCTGTGCCTCTTGTAAAGGGCCCTCATTAGCGGGGCATGTAAGCCGGCACAGCCGAACACGAGGCCCTAACTACACGGCACGCAAAAGCCAGGCCCAAAATAAACCGCCCCAGAGCCGCGCGCTATTCCTCTATTCTATACGACTCCGCGGTCAGGCTATGTTTGTCTCGCAGATGGATGTCCACGTAGACACACAAACACACACACACACACACACACACACACACACACACACACACACACACACGCACACAGACACATGCAGTACATATACACACACACTTATATACGCGCGCACACACACCCACACACACCCACCCACACACATGCAGTACATATACACTCACACTTATATACGCTCGCGCACACACACACACACACACACACACACACACACACACACACACACACACACACACACACACACACACACACACACACACACACACATACACTTATATAGACTAGCACACACACACACTTATATACACTAGCACACACCCACACACAGACACACTGTGCCCAGATAAGTGTCGACCACAGCAGACACAATTGAGGAGGGTAAGCTGGCACTTGGCCTGTTGGCAGTGCCCGTGTCGTCTGAAATCACAGAGGGTGACTCTCGGCGCCCAGCCTACCCCACGAGGGCCATGTCCGAAGCGACAGATGTTTCAGGAAGATGCCAATTATGTCATGTAGCGCGGGGATTTGTGTAAGACGAGACGGGGCTCTGTGGTTGTGTGTGTGTGTGTGTGTGTGTGTGTGTGGTGTGTGTGCTTATATAAGAGTGCGGCTTATTTTGGGTTATTTTCAGATCCCTGACAGACAGTGTGAAGGAGGGAAGGATGTACATCACAGCAGTGGGCAGACGAGCGATGACTAACCCTTCATTCTCTTTCTCTCCCTCTGCCTTTCTCTCTGTCTCATTCTCTCTCTCTCTCTCTCTCTCTCTCTCTCTCTCTGTCTCTTTCCCTCGGTCTCATTCTCTCTTTCTCTCTCTATCTCTCTCTCTCTCTCTCTGTCTCCTTCCCTCCGTCTCATTTTCTCTCTTTCTCTCTCTTTCTGTCTCTTTGCCTCTGTCTCATTCTCTATTTATCCCTCTCTCTTTCTCTTTCCCTCTGTCTCCTTCTCTCTCTCTCTCTCTCTCCCTGTCTCTTTAACTCTGTCTTTCCCTCTGTCTCATTCTCTCTTTCTCATTCTCTCCCTCTCTCTCCCTCATCCTCTCTCTCTCTCTGTGTCTTTCCTTCTTTCTCTCTGTCTCTGTCTCTTTCCCTCTCTCTCACCCATACACACACCACCAGTGCTTCTTCAGAGCGTTGTGTCAGTACATGCACCCTCACAATGGCGGCTGATACACTAGTGTACGCCTGTAGACCTGTAGACCTGTACACCTGTAAACCTGTACTCCTGTAGACCTGTACTCCTGTAGACCTGTACTCCTGTAGACCTGTACTCCTGTAGACCTGTACGCTTGTAGACCTGTAGACCTGTAGACCTGTACGCTTGTAGACCTGTAGACCTGTAGACCTGTACGCTTGTAGACCTGTAGACCTGTACTCCTGTAGACCTGTAGACCTGTACGCCTGTAGACCCGTAGACCTGTAGACCTGTACTCCTGTAGACCTGTACGCTTGTAGACCTGTAGACCTGTACTCCTGTAGACCTGTACTCCTGTAGACCTGTACGCCTGTAGACCCGTAGACCTGTAGACCTGTACGCTTGTAGACCTGTAGACCTGTAGACCTGTAGACCTGTAGACCTGTACTCCTGTAGACCTGTACGCTTGTAGACCTGTACTCCTGTAAACCTGTACTCCTGTAGACCTGTACTCCTGTAGACCTGTACGCCTGTAGACCCGTAGACCTGTAGACCTGTACGCTTGTAGACCTGTAGACCTGTAACCCTGTAGACCTGTAGACCTGTACGCTTGTAGACCTGTAGACCTGTAACCCTGTAGACCTGTAGACCTGTAGACCTGTAGACCTGTAGACCTGTAGACCTGTACTCCTGTAGACCTGTAGACCTGTAGACCTGTAGACCTGTAGACCTGTAGACCTGTAGACCTGTAGACCTGTAGACCTGTACTCCTGTAGACCTGTAGACCTGTAGACCTGTAGACCTGTAGACCTGTAGACCTGTACGCTTGTAGACCTGTAGACCTCTCCCTCTCTCCCTCTCTCTCTCCCTCTCTCCCTCTCTCTCTCCCTCTCTCCCTCTCTCTCTTCATCTCTTTCTCTTCCACTCTCTCCTTTCCTATTTTCCCCCTCTCATTTCCCCTGTTGCTTCTTCTCTTCCTCTCTCTCACTCTCTTTTCCTCTCTCTCCATCTCTCTCTTTCTTTCCACTCTCTCTCCCTCCCTCTCCCCCTCCCCCTTATCTCCTTCTCCATCTCTCTGTCCCTTCCTCCCTCCCTCCTCTTTCTGTCTCCCCCTCTCTCTCCTCCCCACCCCCACTCCCATCACCGTGGTGTGAAGCGTTGATCCGTGGTGACATACCCAGTCAGGAGGATCTCCAAAGCTGGCTTCTCCAACCCAACCCACCCTGTCCTCCACTGGTCCCCTACCCCAGATGGCTCCCTTCACATGGTTCCCCTCTGCTGGACTGACCCTCAACACTTGGATGTTTGCCCCTCAGATGGTTCCTCTCTGCTGGAACCCCCCCCCCCCCCCCCCCCACTACCCCACCATCAGATGGTTCCCTTCAGATGGTTCTCCCCAGTTGGTGCTCCTCTCTTGGTTCCAAGGTCACTCTCTCCGCTGGGCCTCTTTCCAGCCAGAGGACATAAATAGCAGCGTGTGGCTCGCTGAATGACACGGAATGACACGCGGCGGACGGAAGAGCTGGAATTAGGAGGAGCAGGAAAATCACTGATCCCGGCTTTCCTGCTGAGGAACTGGACAGAGAGGATGGAGGAGGAGGATGCTGGAGAGAGGGAGAGAGAGGAAGAGGTGGAGAAGAGAAAAGAGGGAAACAGAAAGAGAGAGAGAGAAGAGAGGAAGAGGGGAGTGACAGAATACTTGACAAAGAGAGCGAGATAGAGAGAGAGCAGTGGGAGGGGATGAGATATATCTTTCTCTTGTTCTGGTATGTGGTGTGTGTGTGCATGTGGGTGTGTTTGTGTGTGTGTGTGTGTGTGTGTGTGTGTGTGTGCGTGTGTGTGTGTGTGTGTGTGTGTGTTTGCATGCTAAGCTGATGAAGAGGTTGGTCTCTTTAAAGGCTACAGTTCTGTTGTGTTTCCCCCCCTGTAGAAACTCCAGTATTCAATGCGAACCTGTTGAGCAGCCCAAGATCAACAATCGGAGAGGATGTTGTGATTGGACGCTCCTCTCATTCATTCGCTCCTCCATCTTAATTGGCTGCACACGTTCCTTTGCTCCGCCCCTTCCCCAAGAGGCCTCTGGGGGTCTTTCTTCTGGAATGTTCTGCTGTTGTTCTGTCGGAAGAATCCATTTCTCCAGCTTTCTCTGTAATCTCCACACTATGTGCCTCGTCCTGCATTGATCCACTCACTGATACTGCAGACACAGTTACCACACACACACACACACACACACACACACACACACACACACACACACACACACACACACACACACACACACACACACACACACACACACACACACACACAATGAATGCTGCACTCTCACAAGCCAGTTTTAAAGGGTTCTTTGATTGTTACCAGTAAAGGTTCCCTTTAAAGCTGCATTTCAAAACATTTGCTTTGCATTCACTGGAGCACTGTTTGTGGAACTGTTTTGCCCTGTGAGTTTTCTGGTAACGTCTTTCATGGCTTAAGAGGAACCTTTCTGCCAAGACAGAAATGTTCTTTTGGAGAACGCTGTAGAACTTTGAGGTTTTTTTTTTCTCCAAGAGCCAATGATGGGGCCTACGGGGTGTTTTAGCTTCTCTCTCTCTCATTCTCTCCCTCTGTGTGTGTGTGTGTGTGTGTGTGTGTGTGTGTGTGTGTGTGTGTGTGTGTGTGTGTGTGTGTGTGTGTGTGTGTGTGTAGTAATGGCAACAGTGGCTGGGAGGTGTGAGCAGGGCCTCCTCTCCCATCCTGAGGGTCTGGAAGTGATTAGGCGAGTTTAAGGTATGTGTGTGTGTGTGTGTGTGTGTGTGTGTGTGTGTGTGTTTTTGTGTGTTTATGTGTGTCTGTATGTCTCCTTGTGTTAGTGTGTGTATTTATTGGTGCACTGGTGTAGGTGTGAGTCTGTTTGGGCTTGCATGTAAGTTTGTGTGTGTGTGTGTGTGTGCACACAGCTTGTGTATGTATGTGTCTGTGTGTCAGTGATCGGTAAAGTCTCTCAGGTGTGTGTGTGTATTTATGCGTGTCTGTATATGTGGGTTTATTGTTTGTGTGAGTGTGTTTCTGTGTGTGAGTGTGTGTATTAATGTAGTACTGGTGCGGTTGTGTATGTGTAGGCGTGCGTGTATATGTGTGTATATGTGTGTGTGTGTGTGTGTGTGTGTGTGTGTGCACGTGGCGTGGGCTGGTAGTGATTAGTGCAGTCTCAGGTGCAGCTGTGTGTGTGTGTGTGTGTGTGTGTGTGTGTGTGTGTGTGTGTGTGTGTGAGTG
>NC_137921.1:8239250-8254250 GCF_963457725.1 Sprattus sprattus | reverse complement strand
CTGTTAGAACCAATGAATTTGTGGCTCCAACCACATTTAATTTAATTCGGACATGGCTTCAGAAGGAAAGTTACCTTAGCCCAGTAAGAAAAAAACATTGACGCAATGGTAGTGTGGGTATCATATCTGCAAGGATACCATATCTGAACGTTTTAGCCTTACCTTGTCATCATTGCTGCTCGTGGCCACATCTTGCTTCCAATTTTTCGGAAAGCTGGCGATTCCACCGTTGAAAGCGGCATCGACCTAAAGGAAAAGGAAGTGAAATATTTTGCGCCGACGTTTCACCTCTGCTGATCTCGCGGTGATTTTGGCGAATTTGGATGAAGGAAAATAAAACACTTTATTCCAGGTTAAAAATGCATTGTAACGCGCGTTACTGACATTTGTACCGAGGTAAATATTACCAATTTTGTTTCTGTAATGCCTTACATTACCGCGTTACCGCAAAAAGCAATGCATTACAGTAATTCGTTACTTTTGTAACGCGTTACTCCCAACACTGTTCATAAACATACATTCGCACATATCTCCAATAAAATAAAATAAAACTTTATTTAAACGGCGCATTTCATACCAGGAAGTAATATAATACGGTGGGGGGGGGGGGGTTGGTTTACAAACAGAGTTTCCAGAGGGATGAAAAAAGTGCAAGTGCAAACATTTTACAAAGCACACATACACATGTACAGAAGACCCACACATGTGCACACAAACACACACCCACACCCACACCCACACCCACACACACACACACACACACACACATACACCACACATATACCACCCACATATACCACCCACAGACACACACACACACACACACGCACACACACTCACACACACATTACTTGCTAAAGCTATTTCTCTTTCAGGTGTTTCTTCATTAATAACACACCTTTTATCACACACAGCAGGGTTCTCAAATGCCATTCACACACTTACACACACACACACACACATACACATATTTATAAATACTGACACTTTATACTAACACTCTCATACTTTCTCCCAGCACACACACACACACACACACACACACACACACACACACAAACACACACACACACACAAACAGACACACACACACACACACACACACACACACACACACACACACACACACATATACATACACACACACACACAGTGCAATCACGGCTTTTACATATAAAAGGGTATTTTTCTCTCTGGCTCTCTGTGCGTCTCTCAAGCAATCATAGGAGCACAAAGAGGGTCTCCAGATGGCTTCCATTCTCCTCATTCAAGGACTGCAAGAGGGAGAGAGGGAGGTGAACCAACAGCCAGGGGAGGGAAGAGATAGAGATGGAGGGAGAGAGAGAGAGAGAGAGAGAGTGATAGAGAGAGAAAGAGGGAGAGAGAGAGGGAGAGAGAGGGAGGGAGAAATATGGAGGGAAAGAGATGGAGGGAGAGAGAGAAGGGGATGGAGAGAAAGAAGAAAAATAAGACAGTGACAAAGAGAGTGAGAGAGAGAGAAAGAGAGTAAGATGGATAGAGAATGAGTGAGAGAGAGAGAGGGATATAAAGGTAGCGCTGCGTTCAGGGCCATCTTGTCATCACGTTAGTTTGTTCGCTTCGAAAAGGCCTGCCATCTCGTTTATTCGATTTTTTTTTTTTTTGAGGAGAGCAGAGGGGAAAAGGTGTCCGTGTTGACATAAATGCATCTTGCCAGGATTCTCTTTCATTGTGATTGGACAGCAGGATTCTCTCTCGTTCTGATTGGATAGCAGTATTCTCTCATTGTGATTGGATAGCAGTATTCTCTCATTCTGATTGGATAGCAGTATTCTCTCATTCTGATTGGATAGCAGTATTCTCTCATTCTGATTGGATAGCAGTATTCTGTCATTGTGATTGGATAGCAGTATTCTCTCATTCCGATTGGAGAGCAGTATTCTCTAATTCTGATTGGATAGCAGTATTCTCTCATTCTGATTGGATAGCAGTATTCTCTCATTCTGATTGGAGAGCAGTATTCTCTCATTCTGATTGGAGAGCAGTATTCTCTCATTCTGATTGGATAGCAATGGTCCTTGAGGAGTCCCATGCAGACATAGCAGAGGACCATGGTAAAGGCTCCAGTGTAGAGACATCCAGACTGATGAAAAGAAAGATATTAGATATTAAAACGGTCTATTTGACTAGTGATATACTGCTGATGAAAGCATTGTCTTACATTGCGTCTTTACCAGGGATGGGAATTCATTAAGATTAAGATTGTATTGATAGCGATGACATCGATTCTGCCTATCGGCCTGATCTTTTTATTGATTTCTGATCACTTCTCTGTGAAGAATGAAGGCCTACACAGGTGTGCCGAGTCACCACAGCTCTTCTATTCCCTCTGAGTCGGTTCACAGTGCAGAATGGATGAACATGGTGAAAACTGATGAGAAAAAAGTATCTATGCCTAGTGAACATTTTGCACCTGCCAATAAACCACTTTTGGATGAAAAACTTGGTTTTTAAGGTACTTTTTTGAGAGCGAGCTCTGTCCTTGATTTTTGTCTGGTAACATTTGAATAAATGTTTTGCAAGCTTGTCTACCCCTTCAAATTGTTTGATTTTCCCCAATGCAAACTGTTAGGGGTGATTTAGACATGCTTACTGTGAAGTATAACACATTGAGGCTGTAGCCTAACTACAACACCTTTGAGGTTCCTATGACTTCAGAAGAACATGCTTATAATGTAATGTGGTGGTTGTCAGGGCTGGTTGGAATCTTTTGTCAAGGTGGTTGTCACGGCTGCTGTGGTGGAAAATCTGTAAATTGAATGTAACTTATTTGTGTGTATATTATTAACTAACAAAGCTACGGACACACTCCTACTCACAGCCAGAGCTGGACACACTCCTATTCACAGCCAGAGCTGTACACACTCCCACTCACAGGCAGAGATTAACACACACTCATATTAAAGTCCTGAGCTGGCCACACACTCCTACTGACACCTACAGATGGACGCACACAAAACACACATTCATTCACTCATACAATTACACGCTCACTCACATACATGTGCATACGCATAGACACACACACACACAGGCAGAAGCACTGAGGCAGACGCCCACGGGCCCTGCTTGCGCACACACCCACACACACAAATTCCGAGGAGTAAGATAACATGGCGGCCTATGTCGACCGCATGCGACTCGCACAGTTTTTGTTCAAAATGTGAAAAATGATAATGTTATATTAATCAATAGAATGTTCATAATGAGCACCATGAGATGGTTGTTACGTAGCATGAGATACTGATGTGATAAATGATTACAGCAGCCTTAAAAATTAACATATACGGCCCGAAAAACGGTGGTCGCCATAGGCCGCGCTATGCCGCGGCGAAGCCTTTCAAGTACTGGGGGAAAAAAACTTATCAGAGTGTTACAGCAGGGTCAGAGACGCAGGTGCAGATGGGGAGAGTCAACTCAGCAGAAAATGGGTTGTGGGCCCACTGCAGTTAGCAGAACCATGGGCTCTTCAAGGTCAGAGGGAGGGGATCAGAAGATTTAATGTGACATCAAATGTATATAAGCCATTGAAGAATTGTGTACGGGAGTACTGTCTGCGGACATGCTCAGGTTTATGACGTTGGTATTGTACTGACTGAATAAACTTCTTGATTCACACTCTGCCGGTCTGCTGGACTTTGTGAGTATTTTCACCACAAGTAACAAGAACTTAGAGTTTTAACCAGATCAGAAGACTGTATATTTTTCCTACTTTTAAACTATAAATCTGACACTACATTTGGCGAGCTTTACCGAGGAGGACGGCGGTGGCAGAACCAGAGATCTGAGGGGAACAACCTGCATTTCAGAACACGGGCCCACAAATTTAAAAAAAAGGTAAGCAGAGCCTTGTATCTGCAAATTCTAAGTGTGTCTGAATGCAGGTCTCTCTCCACCCAGGTCGAAGGCAAAGCAACCGTTATCCTAAAAGAACCTAGATTAAATTGGACATTGAGGAAAATATTTATATAAATTATTGTACAAGAAGTGAGTTATGATCCAAGTCACTGGCAGAGTTTGAACCAAAATTAAGTGTAACCGTGCATGTTTTCGTCTTCCGTGCATGTCTTCGTCTTTGTCTCTTTGTGTGTTGTATGTCATAAGCTTATGTGAAAACCGGAGCGAATGTCTGTGTGCTTGTAAGTGTTGAACTTTTTGCTCTTTTGTTGAGGAGTGGGTGTTTTATGTGATGTTAAGATAAGATTGGGCAGTTGCGGTTTTTAAGTAAAACATGAATCATAGAACCCTGAAGTTTAGGTCATTAAACAGTTAATGTAAATTATGGAAAAGTACGGCTGGTGGTAAAACACGGAAGAGTGTGTGAAACTGTTACACTTCTCTCTTTCGTCGAAATAGAAGGTGGTCAGTAAAGGAGTAGTTTGAGCATTTGTAGTCCTGGTTGATGGTGAAAAACTGAAGAGGTGTTAGTTATTTGTACACTGCAATGGTTGAAGTCTTGTTGAAATAGAGGATTTTGGTTCTAGACGATTTACGCTTCCTTTGTTTGCAAAACGTGGTTGTTCGTCCAGCCGCCATTATCTCAAATAGCATCTCACTAGACTCAAGCGTTTTTTTTCCAACACGGTACAGTAATTTGTTGGTTTACTGGCTCAGAGACGGATTCATCTGATATATAAGCACTTTCTTTGTTCTCCGTTCTCTCTCAGCTCTCCCCTCTCCTCTCCGTTCTCTCCCTGCTCGGCTCCCCTCCCCTTTTGTTTCTCTCTCAGCTCTACACCCCTCAGCTCCTCTCCTCTCCTCTCATCTCATTTTGCCGTAATTTGATTAAGTGACAAGTTAATTCGTTTTCAGATTGAATTCATTGATTCGCAATATAATTGGACTATTTTTTGGAGATATTTATGTGTATCTAAAACTCTGTTTAAGTTTAAGTCTTAAGCCTTATGTGGCAAACTAATTTTGTTCAGTCCCATTAGTAAAGAGGATATTCACATAGTCTAAAATCAACACTTTTTTATATATTTGACTAATCATTTTGCTTAATTAAGCAATACAAATATTTGATAGGTAGTAGAAACCCAGTTGTTGCAGTGTGTGAGTGTGGACCAATGCTGAAGTGAGACACAGAGTGTTTGGGATGTTTGTGTGGTAGCATAGGTCTCAATTGTCTGCATTAAACCCTAGGGGGTAAAGTATCTTGGGAAAAAAGACAAAAAAAAAGGAAGAGAACCCATGTTCTCAACCAAGAACTGCTCCCAGTAAGGTCTACATAGGAGTTAATCGGTCAGTCACCTGATTGAGTCTCTCTGAGAAGGCCGAGTGGGAAAATGTGGGCTATTGTGATCTGAATAAGGGCTCTGATGTGTGAAAAAGCATCAAGCACCCTAAGAGTGAATGATACACATACCTAGGCCTCTGGTGAGAAAGCTATCCTCAATGGACGTGAAACTCCCGCCGGTCGAAATATAAGACTGGTTGATTTGGGCAGACAGCACACCAGAGAGTCTGTAGTCAAAACATCACAAAGATGTTATTAACCTTCAGTTTAGAATAAGATAAAGTATTAATTCTTCCCTTTAGAAAAACAGAGTGAGTGTGAGAGCGTGTATGAATGGATATGCTCTGTGTGTTAGGCCATAAATCAAGGGGCCTCTTGGAAGGTTACTGATAACCACTATACTGTTCTGTAGCACCTCTGCTGTGTGTGCAGGCTTTACTGAAAAAAGAGAGAACTACAGAGAGCAGGAGCAGATATTATTTTAAGCCTGTTAGGAAGATGACATAGACCACTAATGAAAATACAAACAAAAAGTTTAATTGGAAAATAGAAGATAAGATTAAAATCCAAATATTAGTTAAAGACCTTTAAGACGGTGAGACATATCACTTTTGCAACTAAAAAGAAACAATCAATAGGAAATAAATAAATAAAATAAAATATAAAAAAAATAAATAAAAAATAAAGAGTCCGACACAACTTACGACGGTTACCGCTTTCCCATCCTGTAGGGACTCCACCTGATCACTGGAGTTTCTCGGATAAGGAAAGGTCTGTGCGACCGGTCAGTTATCATACAAACAACACGTGTGATCCAATTATATATAGGGCCTCAGCTCAATACTGAGGGCTCCCAAAAGTACAGGTAGTTTCAATCAGGGGATTGAACATTAAGTGAAGGGAATAGGAAAACAGGTTTTAATGCTCCGTGTCACCGCCTCATCATTTGATATAGCTTCAGCTTAGCGCTGAGGTTTCTTAAATAGAAGAGGGTCCGCTATATCGGAGGGTTAGCTTGTTCCTAAGTGAAGAGAATAAGAAAACAGGTTTTAATGCTCCGTGTCACCGCCTCATCATTTGATATAGCTTTAGCTTAGCGCTGAGGTTTCTTAAATAGAAGAGGGTCCGCTATATCGGAGGGTTAGCTTGTTCCTAAGTGAAGAGAATAAGAAAACAGGTTTTAATGCTCCGTGTCACCGCCTCATCATTTGATATAGCTTTAGCTTAGCGCTGAGGTTTCTTAAATAGAAGAGGGTCCGCTATATCGGAGGGTTAGCTTGCACCAGGTTTTAACTGTCTGTCCCCGCGCCCTGCGTCTAATATAACTGTAGCTTAAGTGCTGAGGTTTCTTAAATAGGTAGGGGTCCGCTTTAACAGTTAGTTAGCTTGCAATAAAGAGTTATTAAAGTGTAAATAACGCATGTACATTTGCTATTATATTTATTTTATTTAAAGGATCCATTGATATTACTGTCACAGCGAGTACGGGTAGGTAAAGGCGGAAGTGCTATTTAGAACCTTTTACATTTTAGTGAAGGTTGATCAATTTCCGTTTGACCTGTCAGTTAGCTTGCAAAACACCACTAGTGACTATTATTCATCTATTCTGTGAGGCCCGAGCTGAGTGCTGGGGCCTCCCAGAATACGTGAGGTTGAAACGCGTAATTCATATTAAACATTGAAGTGTACACGTCGCTAGGAAGACATCGGAACCGCGACATTGACAAAAAATTGTATACAAACTGATGTAAATTCTGTTATTGTCTGTTTTTGTGTAAAGGATCCGTGGATACCGCTGTCACAGAGGTTACAGGAAGGTATTAACGGAACTGTGTGGAGAACGTATGCATTGTCTTTGTCTGATAGGGACCTGCTGCTTTATGATAATTTGTATTATTATTATACCATATATATATATATATATTATACTTTATTATTATTATACTCGATGTGTTAACTAGTTGGAAAGATTGAAATTCATGATTGAAGAAGTTGGTTATAGTTTGGAAATTGAATACATTTACATGAAAAATTGAATATATTGTAAGAATCGGGAATACATTTGTGACGACTGAAAGATAAAATTAAAATTGAAAATTTGAACATAATAAATAAATAATTAAGTACATTTTAGAATCAGTGTAAACTGTGCGGTGGATAATTAACTTAATACCAAGCACTACAACGCTGGTATAATACCCCCACCACATAGCTTACATTTTTATACAACAAAGTATTAGGAATAAATAGGAACATTGCATAGTGGGCCCAAACAGGGTGGTCGCTGACACACGACTGTGCCTAACCATATGCCACTGAAAAGATATGCATTAAAGACAAATCAAACAAATAAGAACAAGCGACATAAGCGACAAATTCTTAAATTCATTAGCCAACAGGGTGCCACAAGGATTTCTGGGTGTCAAACAGGATAGAGAATCAGAGAGAGCGGTGAGTGGCAGAGGGGCTTCTCCAATGCAGATGAGCATTAACCGCCATCTTGAACCTAAATATATATATATATAGTCTTGCATTAAAAAGAGTGGCATAACAGAACTGCAGGAGACAAACCATAGCCGAGAGAAGGAACCTTCAGTGTGGCCCTTTGTGACGAGATAGAAGCAAATACCTAAACATTACAAAGCAATAGACACCAGTAGCAAGAGGAAAGTAAATAGAACTATAGAAAGAGAGGTATTGAGAAGGTTTAGACAACAGAAGGACAGACAGCAACAGTTAGCTAGAGCTATGCAGAACACAACAATAACGGAGGGAAAAGGTGAAAAAGAGAATGTGAAGAAAAAGAGCACAGAAGACACAGCGCACAGCTCCACCATGTCCTTCCAGCCCACCTCATTATCCAGGTGAGAAGGATCTCTTCAGAACAGGACATTGTCCCATCACCACACTCCAGGGAGAAATAGATAATCATCAAGACCAGAAAGAGAGAGGAAGAACACCCACAACTGCATCAGCCATACATCAACAACAAGAGGCCTACAGCAGCCAGAACAGTAGTGCCAACAGCACTGTCAGTTTATGTAAAATTAAAGGAGAGGCCACATCCACAACCAATGATGAGAACAGAAGATTGTATCAAAGAAGAGTGAGGTCTGGAAACCTTTTGACTGACAACCAAGACAGGATGGATCACCCTAGAGGAGAAAAAGAAGAACTGAATGGACTAGAAGAAGAGGTAATCAAGCTGAAAAAAGAACTTCAAGGACGACAAGAGCGAACCCTGGCCACTTGTGGCACATGGCGTGAGACAGAAAGAAACAGAAGAGAACCCATGCAGGCCAAGGCACGGAGGAGAAAAAGCCTGTTAAATTCCAGTCAGCCACAAGAGCATGAGGCACAGCACTATGGGGAGACGGCAGAGGACAGAGATTGGTGGACCAAACGGTCTCAAGAACAAGACACATCCGTGGAGAGAATGAAAGTGATTATCCATAAACTATCAGAAGGAATACAGCAACTGAGAAACCTGATGACTGAACATAACAGTGGCAGCCCATCAGAACTAAGAAGAGCATATTCCAGTGAAAGGACGTCAACCCCCACACCACCAGTCATTGGGAAAAGGAATGCAGCACCCTCTGGACACCAACGACAATATGGGCAAACTCGAAACATGCAGGTGCGGCTGAATGGCACAGTAACAACAGACTTTTCTGATCGCACTATTGATGATGCCTTGTCAAGAGCCCCGCCCGATTATACCCACTGCATTACTATGGGGGCTTGTCGAAAACACCCGTCCACTCACAAATCCTGTGATGAGGAGAAGACAGACCAGTGGCAGGTAATAGACGAGAGGACATTTTTAGGATGTGCCCAAGAGTGGTCGCGGTTTTCAGAGCATAATCGAAAAGAGAGGCGAGAAAAAGATGAACAGAAGAAAAACCTGAACACTAAATTGAGTCATCTTCAAATAGAAGAACTGGTTGAACATAAGAAGGACAAGAAAAAGGTGAAACCCCAAAGCCATATGATAACAATGACACCAGCCACAAGATCTCAGCCAGAGGGATTAACCTCGTCCGTTCCAGTGTTACCTCAAGTTTCCAGAAACTCCTTGGACACCAACGGAACAGGAACAAAGCAAACGGTAACACCTCAGGCATCCACAATCATTCCATTAGTGCCACCCATTCATGTGTATGGGAACCAACCAAAAGGCCGAGAAAGACCTATGCAACGAAGGGTTAAACCATGGAGAGGACGCCAGCGCTCTTGGAGCCGGAGTTCCCAGAGGGGCACCAGCCCGGATGGAGAGCCTGTAGATTACTGTTTGAGTTGCGGGCAAATGGGTCATCATAGGAAAGAATGCCCAATCAAACCATGGGAAAAAACGAACACATCCAACATCCAACACTAGGGGTGCCTGGAGGTGCCAGAGGGGGGAACATTCTACCAAGTATTTCAACAAAGTCTCAAGACGAGCCTACCATTCCAGTGATGATACACGACCAAGAATACACCTTTATGGCACCTGCACACTAGTGCAACGTATTCATGCACTGGAAAAATAGCACGAACCTTCCCCTCTCCACATCATCCATCAAGACTATAGGCTTCTCTGTGAAACACAAAAACACCACTGACACAACCCGTTCAGATGCTGATTGCAGGACAATTAATAGTTGCACCACCTCTATATTCAAAGGACACCTCAGTTTAACTGGTGGGGAGAGACATTTTCAAGAGCACATCGTGTGGAAGATGAGGAAACCATGGGCGGACAGCCAGGGGAACACCAACACTGGCATATCATTGCATCCTAGGGTGCGATGAACAATGACAATGATAAGACATACATATGGAAACCCCTGGAGCGGCTATAATGGTCGACATATCTACATAACTACTGAAACATGAAGGTTTCCGGGTTTGCAACTCCACCCCTCTTTGGACTACACATGCTGGAAAGACATAGATCATGTGAACTCGGACCGGTGGTGAAAGCAGCGCTAGAAAAAACAGGAATGGATGCCCATCAACAACCCGTACATCCATCTCTCCCCAACCAAGAGATTACACAGCACAGACACTGGATGAGGCGATGGTGGAAGTAGAATTGATAGACAAGAGAGAGTGCCCCCTCAGATGATGTCAGCTCCCTAACACAAAGAAGTGTTACATAGGTACCCCAGGAAATTTGATCAAAGAACAAAACAGATTTAGGGCTTATTAGGACCAACACCACCACTACTGGTTAACCAATAGCTTTAAAAAAAAAAAAAAAAAAAAAAAAAAACATAAAAAGAAAAACAACATTCACTCAAACAACAGGCCATAGAAGGAATCAGGCCCACAATTAAAGGCTTAATGGGAGCCGTGGTCCTGAGAAAAACTAAAAGTCCCTGCAACAGACTAATTTTCCCCATTCCAAAGCCACATTTAAAGAACACCACTTGGTGCAGAATTTGAGATGAATTAATTCCATTATAGAGACTGAGGCCCGGTCGTCCCCGTCTGACACACGTTGCTCTCCAACATTTCGCCAGACATCAAAATCATTCTGGTCATCTCTCTAGCCTGGTGCACTCAGAGTCACAGTAGGCTACCTGTTTGCATTCACCTATAAAGGTGAGCAGCATACCTAAATTCGTTTAACACAAGGGGTCCTAGACTCAAAGTCTAGCAATAAATCTGCAATCACTTGATTGATCAAATTACAGTCATAAAGTGTGCGTATGGTTTGCTTCTGTGTTGTCCCATTAAGAGACAATATGAGAAAAACTCACAATTTAATTGCATTAACTAATGATGGACATAAAATAGATAACTATGAGTTTGTCAGCTACAGGTGGAATACCTGGGCAGACAACTTCAGGGGGGTAAGAGACTGATAACTCCATCTCAAATTGAAGCTGTGACCAAGGCTCCAAAACCACAAACAGTGGGGCAAATGCTTCTTTCTTGGGCATAACAGGGTACAGCCGGCCGTGGAATTGTGACTATGCTTTTAAGAAAGCTCCCTTGAAGGCTATGATAAGAACAGCAAATAAAATAAACAACATAGCCCTGTTGCATAGGCAACATTGAAAGCATTAAAAGGAGATACACGCCCAGCACTAGTGAACCCCAAATTCCATCTTTATGAAACAGAGATCAGGATTTGCAAACACTGTGTTTAAACAAGGAACAGCAATAGGCAACCAGGCATGGGCATAATATATGGTTGATATGGTTGTCATCTGGGATTCATGCAGAAGAAAGGGCTTTATTACAGCAGAAGACCCGGTGTGAACGTGAAGCCACTCGGTATTACCGAGAGGGCCCTGGAAAAATACTTTGGGATGGCAGCCAAAGATACCTTAGTCTGCCCAGAACCTTTGTTCTACCCAGAACACTTTTGGACTAAGCTATTAGAAATGCACATGGTAGGGACCAGTGTGCAGGGGGGAGGTAATAGAGAAGGCTGGCTTATGGAGATATGACTCAAATATTTTTTTGTTTTTTGTTTTTGTTTTATGTTGACTCCTCACTCCTGAAGTAGTGACAATGGACCACATTTCAGAGACACCCAGAATAGCTTTGAAAATGTTGGGGATTAACAGTATAACAGGCCAATGGAACCTTGAAGGCCAAGCTGGAAAAATAATAGCAGTTAAACAGGAAAGAGTAGGCTCAATTGGGTGAATGCATTGTCACTAACATTAATGTCTATAAGAACATTAACAAACCGAACCACATACCTAACACCGCATGAAATGCTAACGGGTCGACCCATGCACTATGTCATACTTTAGTGGTTCATGTAAGGGACCATCACGGGAACAATTGGAAAATAAAATGTCTGATTATGTAACACCTCTGACTAAAATCCACAAAGGTATATTTCAACAGATAAACTGGGGACAATAACATGGACCCTCAGATGGAGACATCAGTGAAGGCTGATCGGGGGAGGTCCGGAAAAGATCAAGTGGTCCCCAACACAGCTCAGCTCCCAATCGTGACGACATCCGGAGATAAAGACTGGTTCCAGCAGACGGCCGCCAGCAGAATGGACCAAGTGTTATCCACAGCCCCTACCGACAATAGTCAGACATCAGGTGTCTACAACCCAGCTGCAGGGATCTACGGCCAGGGGGGCCCAACTCATCAAGGTTACTATGACCCAGTGACCACAGCTCAGTCCCCAGGTCCAAGCAACAACACTTCTGGAATTGCGATTCAGACCATCAGTTGTGTTTTGACAATCCCAAGTCCAGGCGATCGTGATGACCATCCAGCTTCATCTCCAAACAACAACAAGCTATCCACTCCCGACCCGAGACAACAACCACAGTCCACATCGTCCCCAATAACGAACAGTTTTAAAGTAACAATGACGTCAGCTGAAAACAACAAGGCCTCAGGGGGTTACGGGACAGTATGCAAAATCAAGGTACCTGAGGAGGAACACCAAAATACACCTCACGAACCAGAGCTGGAGGAAGACCAGTCCAGACCAAACACCCCAGAACAGAACGAAAAACAGCTGACAAGGGCAATTGTAAAAAAGGTGGCACAGATGCCATTAGATGACCACGTAGTCATTGCCATCTTGGAGAACATTTCTACCCTACCAATGCTAGACCTGCAAAACATCAAGGGCCTACTAGGGCCAATGGAGAGAATCCTGATACAGCAGATTAGGAGAAGGAAGCTGTGTTCAGAGCAAAGAGCAAGGGACAGACTTGATCAGAAAATCCTGCAAGCAGAAGCTTATGTGCAATTGCAGATTGTCAGGTTGGGTAAAGTCATTCATCAGCTGACTACATTAAAGGAGGATAATAACTTGCTCAGACTCATCATACAAATGGCTGGACGGCACTACCAAGAATTGTGGGTTCAGATGGAGACTCTCCAATGCAAAAATCAAGAGTCAATCACAGCGACCGACCAGGACCCTCAAACCGAAAAAGAGTAAATCTGGCGAAGTGGAGACGGGGATAGGTGGGTTTGCATGGACACCCATGTGTGAACAAGGTGTGTGTCTGTGCGAATCTGCGGAGTAATACCTTGAAAAACGGTTTGGTTTTTTGTATGTTTAGTTTGAGTGATGATTTTCGTATCCTTTCGTTAATATCTTTACTTTCTTTAGTTGAATATACCAGAACTTTTATTTCTAGGTTCTTTAACATTTTTGTTTCTTTTATTTGAACATTTTACTTTTCATGTCTTTTGCATTTCCTGGTTTTCTTTTATGGTAGTACGCATAATTATAGTATTAATCTATTGAGTAGACTTCTAACTATATGATGAAGGATAGGATGTAATCATGACATATATTTACACAATACAATTATAAATACTCATTACAAATATTCAACATATTCACAATATATTATGAATTCCCATAATGTGTCATGTATTGAGTTAGAACAATGTAGTGCATAGAGACATAGATTACTTTAAGGGTATCGGGACTTAGGGGTTATCGGGACGTAGCCCCACACGCAAGAAAACAGAAGCCATCATGTTGGATGAAAGATCCTCCATATGATAGTAGTTAAACGCTTGCTATAATCAGTCTTAACTAGCTATGCTATAATCAGTCTTAACTAATTATGCTTTAATCAGTCTTAACTAATTATACTATAACCAGTCTTAACTAAAAAAAAAAATACTATAACCATTCTTAACTAAATATATTGCATGTAATAGATGTAGAGATGATCCACCAGGGTGTACTTGATGAGACTATTAAAGTCTCAAAGGAGGGAAATGTGGTGGAAAATCTGTAAATTGAATGTAACTTATTTGTGTGTATATTATTAACTAACAAAGCTACGGACACACTCCTACTCACAGCCAGAGCTGGACACACTCCTATTCACAGCCAGAGCTGTACACACTCCCACTCACAGGCAGAGATTAACACACACTCATATTAAAGTCCTGAGCTGGCCACACACTCCTACTGACACCTACAGATGGACGCACACAAAACACACATTCATTCACTCATACAATTACACGCTCACTCACATACATGTGCATACGCATAGACACACACACACACAGGCAGAAGCACTGAGGCAGACGCCCACGGGCCCTGCTTGCGCACACACCCACACACACAAATTCCGAGGAGTAAGATAACATGGCGGCCTATGTCGACCGCATGCGACTCGCACAGTTTTTGTTCAAAATGTGAAAAATGATAATGTTATATTAATCAATAGAATGTTCATAATGAGCACCATGAGATGGTTGTTACGTAGCATGAGATACTGATGTGATAAATGATTACAGCAGCCTTAAAAATTAACATATACGGCCCGAAAAACGGTGGTCGCCATAGGCCGCGCTATGCCGCGGCGAAGCCTTTCAAGTACTGGGGGAAAAAAACTTATCAGAGTGTTACAGCAGGGTCAGAGACGCAGGTGCAGATGGGGAGAGTCAACTCAGCAGAAAATGGGTTGTGGGCCCACTGCAGTTAGCAGAACCATGGGCTCTTCAAGGTCAGAGGGAGGGGATCAGAAGATTTAATGTGACATCAAATGTATATAAGCCATTGAAGAATTGTGTACGGGAGTACTGTCTGCGGACATGCTCAGATTTATGACGTTGGTATTGCACTGACTGAATAAACTTCTTGATTCACACTCTGCCGGTCTGCTGGACTTTGTGAGTATTTTCACCACAAGTAACAAGAACTTAGAGTTTTAACCAGATCAGAAGACTGTATATTTTTCCTACTTTTAAACTATAAATCTGACACT
>NC_137921.1:8214250-8216750 GCF_963457725.1 Sprattus sprattus | reverse complement strand
AATACACATACATCACATACACATATACGCCCGTATACATAAATCACACTCCCACACACATCAGACATACATACCAACACACACACACATACACACACATCAAACACACTTTACACACTCATATGTATCACACAAATGCTGCTACACGCATGCCAACACACTCACATGCAGACACACACTTATATACACATATTATACTCACACATGCACTTACACATCAAACGCAAATATATACACATTTATGAATCTGACACACACACACAAGTTTAATCATCTCCTCTTTATTTATTCAACAAACCAGTCAGTACATTTCCTTTTTTCTATTTGCTGTACGAAGAGAGAGATAGTGCAGAGGTTGGGACTGAAGGTTTGACATTACAGTAATCATTGATGCTGGACTTGTCATCTTGCTGTCATTACAGTAAGTCACACATGACATAGTTTGCAGTAAGGGTCTTATTTCATCTAATTAGTGCCTCTTACCCATGCAACATCCTGTTCTACCTGTGCAATTTCATTTCATCCTGATATATACCTTAGATAGTACTAATATGGCTCTGATATGGCTCTGATCTGGCTCTGATATGGCCCTTATTTAGTACTGATCTGGCCCTGATATGGCCCTGATATGGCTCTGATATGGCCCTGATATGGCCCTTATTTAGTACTGATCTGGCCCTGATATGGCCCTGATATGGCCCTGATATGGCTCTGATATGGCCCTGATATAGTACTGATATGGCTCTGATATAGTACTGATATGGCACTGATATGGCCCTTATATAGAACTGATCTGGCTCTGTTATGGCCCTGATCTGGCTCTGATATGGCCCTGGTAAGGCCCTGATATGGTCCTGATATGGTCCTGATATAGCCCTGATCTGGCTCTGATCTGACTCTGATATGGCCCTGATATGGCCCTCATACAGTACTGATATGGCTCTGATATGGCTCTGATCTGGCTCTGATATAGTACTGATTTGGCTCTGATATGGCTCTGATCTGGCGCTGATCTGGCTCTGATCTGGCTTTGATATGCCTCTGATATGGCCCTGATATGGCCCTGATCTGGCTCTGATCTGGCTCTCATATGGCGCTGATATGGCGCTGATCTGGCTCTGATATGGCTACCAGGTCTCACATGCATCAGCTACCAGGCCTCACATGCATATTATCAGTGTTCAAAATGAAGCATTTGGAGGGGTAAACTAGGGAACAATCAGTCATCACCCAGCTCACTTTAGACACACCAGCTCACTATAGACACACCAGCTCACACCAGCTCACTATAGACACACCAGCTCACTATAGACACACCAGCTCACACCAGCTCACTATAGACACACCAGCTCACACCAGCTCACTATATCCACACCAGCTCACACCAGCTCACTATAGACACACCAGCTCACACCAGCTCACTATATCCACACCAGCTCACACCAGCTCACTATAGACACACCAGCTTACTATAGACACACCAGCTCACACCAGCTCACTATGGACACACCAGCTCACTATAGACACACCAGCTCACACCAGCTCACTATAGACACACCAGCTCACTATAGACACACCAGCTCACTATAGACACACCAGCTCACAATAGACATACCAGCTCACTATAGACACACCAGCTCACACCAGCTCACTATAGACACACCAGCTCACACCAGCTCACAATAGACATACCAGCTCACACCAGCTCACTATAGACAAACCAGCTCACAATAGACATACCAGCTCACACCAGCTCACTATAGGCACACCAGCTTACTATAGACACACCAGCTCACACCAGCTCACTATAGACACACCAGCTCACTATAGACACACCAGCTCACTATAGACACACCAGCTCACACCAGCTCACAATAGACATACCAGCTCACACCAGCTCACTATAGACAAACCAGCTCACAATAGACATACCAGCTCACACCAGCTCACTATAGGCACACCAGCTTACTATAGACACACCAGCTCACACCAGCTCACTATAGACACACCAGCTCACTATAGACACACCAGCTCACTATAGACACACCAGCTCACACCAGCTCACAATAGACATACCAGCTCACTATAGACACACCAGCTCACACCAGCTCACTATAGACACACCAGCTCACACCAGCTCACAATAGACATACCAGCTCACACCAGCTCACTATAGACAAACCAGCTCACAATAGACATACCAGCTCACACCAGCTCACTATAGGCACACCAGCTTACTACAGACACACCAGCTCACACCAGCTCACTATAGACACACCAGCTCACTATAGACACACCAGCTCACACCAGCTCACTATAGACACCCCAGCTCACTATAGACACACCAGCTCACACCAGCTCCCTATAGACACACCAGCTCACACCAGCTCACTATAGACACACCAGCTCACTATAGACACACCAGCTCACACAAGCTCACACCAGCTCACAATAGACATACCAGCTCACTATAGACACACCAGCTCACACCAGCTCACTA
>NC_137921.1:8194250-8196750 GCF_963457725.1 Sprattus sprattus | reverse complement strand
TAGCTCAGCTAGAACACGACTAGCATTACTCCAGTAAAACTAGCTTTACTAGAACAAGATTAGCACTGTTCCAGTGGGACTAGCATTACTAGAACAAGATTAGCACTGTTCCAGTGGGACTAGCGTTACTAGAACAAGATTAGCACTGTTCCAGTGGGACTAGCGTTACTAGAACAAGATTAACACTGTTCCAGTGGGACTAGCGTAACTAGAACAAGATTAGCACTGTTCCAGTGGGACTAGCGTTACTAGAACAGGACTAGCAGTGTTGTAACAGGACTAGCATTGTTCCAGTGAGAATTACTAGAATAGGATTAGCACTTCTAGAACAGAACTAGCATTCTGAGAACAGGGCTAGCACCACTTGAACAGGACTAGCATTACTACAACATACTAGCCTTCCTTTCCACTGGATCGGATTCACCCACGCCCAAAACCTCTTTTTGTTCCACCTCTCACACTGTACATTGATTCTGACAACCACCAATCCCCCACTGTTTCCAGAAAAGAAAAAAAAGAAAACTATTTCAAATTGATTCAAAACGTATGATTATTGCGTTTAAGGGCAATGATAGTAATATTTATAATGAAGATAATAACAATAACTGCAAACAAATTCTACTGGATTGAAGAAACAGCCAAGCAATGTGGCGCCACCTAGCGGGAGCAAGCAAGCACGTACATGGCAGGCTCGTATGTACACCTTCTAGCCGTGACCATAAGATTACATTGCATTAAACTGTGCTGCATATCATTACCGATAAAACGCCTCTTTCAGCGGAGACTTGGGAAAAGACCTCTGCAGGATTGGGATGAGGAGCAGGAATAAAATGCTTTCAAACTTTTTTTTTTTTTTTTTTTTTTTTGTTATGACAAAGTGCGATTCATTCTGGTAGAGTAAAAAAAAAGAACAATTTATATTTACATATCATAATTTACGTAAAAAGAACATTTGTGTGTGTGTGTGTAAGTGTGTATGTGTGTGTGTGTGTGTGTGTGTGTGTGTGTGTGTGTGTTTGAGTGGGTGTGTATGTGTATGTGTGGGTGTGTGTGTGTGTGTGTGTGTGTGTGTGTGTGTGTGTGTGTGTGTGTTGTAAAAGGAGTCACATCCACTCCTAAAAAATCATTAGTTTGATGAAATTGCTGGTTAAGATTTTTGAAAAGAGCAAAGTCATGCCAGCTCTCCAGTGAAAAGAAAACACACAGACTGCTCTGAGGAGTAAAGCAGAGCTTACGTGTGTGTTTGTGTGTGTGTGTTTGTGTGTGTGTGTGTGTGTGTTTGTGCCACAAGCACACAAATATTCATCATCACATCTTTAGAAGATACGCCCATGGGGTTTGACCCGAAATACACACCGACGCATAATGACTGCATTGTGTGATTGCATGTGTGTGTGTGTTTGCATGCATGTATGTGTGTGTGTGTGTGTGTGTGTGGGTGTCTGTGTTTGTGTGCATTCCTGCGTAAAGATTGGAGAAACTTGGTTCGCCATTCATGACGAAACACAGAACGTTTTTGATGTTCTTTCAGGGAGAGAGCAGCACCTCACCAAGCCCCTGAGTCACACACACACACACACACACACACACACACACACACACACACACACACACACACGCACACACACAGACACACAGCCACACATACAAACACTGTAAACCTTGCAGTTCTCTCGTGTTTCTTAAACTATTTTGAAATTTCGTTCTCTCTGGCCGCAGTTGGGTTGATTCTGAAGCTCAGACAAGACTTGTTTCGTTTCTTTAGCTACACACACACACACACACACACACACACATATGAACACTCCCACGTGCTCTGCAGACTTTTTAAATAGCTTGCAGCACAGTCATCAGATTTTTTTTAAGGAGAGGGAAGAGAGAAAATGAATAACACTGCATGGTGGGCGTGGCTTCCTCTGGGCCCCGCCCCCTACTCTGCAGAAACCAGGCTCTGCTTCGAGGGAACTTCTTTCGAATGCAAACGAGGTCCTCGCTGTTCTCACGTTTCTCCAATTCAGCGGCACACACAAAGTCCGTGTCCATTTCGAGCGCTCTCAGTGTCCCCGTTCTCCAAAACCGCAGCACAGTTCTGCAGGTTCCGCACAGTTCTGAGACCTGTCCACCGTCCTCAAAGTCTCTCTCTCTTTATCTCTTTTGTTCTCAGCGCTGTGGAAAGGAGTTCGCTGCAGAAGATGAGCTTCCCTCTGCCCCACTGGGAAACCGTCCTTTTTTTATTGTTCGTGTTGCATTTTAAACCTCTCGGCTCCTTAGGAGACCTCCGAAGGGGGAAAATGTGTGTGTACGTGTAGGTGTGTGAGAGTGGGTGTGGATGTGTGTGTGTGTGTGTGTGTGTGTGAGGCTGGGGGGGGATGGGCACGTGTCTGTGTGTGTCTGTGAGTGAGAGTGTGTGTGGTGTGTGTGGTGTGGTGTGTGTGTGTTTAGATGCTGGAGTCCTTGCCAGCGGCGGTGGTGGTGGCGGTGGTTATGGGGGTGGCGCTGA
>NC_137921.1:8186750-8189250 GCF_963457725.1 Sprattus sprattus | reverse complement strand
GTGTGTGCAATGTGCTTTGCATTATTCTGTGTGTGTGTGTGTGTGTGTGCAATGTGCTTTGCATTATTCTCTGTGTGTGTGTAGCTGTGTGCATTATTCTGTGTGTGTGTGTGTGTAGCTGTGTGCATTATTCTCTGTGTGTGTGTGTAGCTGTGAGCTTTATTCTGTGTGCACACACACACACACACACACAGACACAGACATAGATCCCCCTGCACCAACAGATGGGCCACAGGTGTATGTGTGTGTGTGTGTGTGTGTGTGTGTGTGTGTGTGTGTGTGTGTGTGTGTGTGTGTGTGTGTGTGTGTGTGTGTGTGTGTGTGTGTGTGTGTGTGTGTGTGTGTTTGCACTGGGAGGGCTAACCCTGTTAGCAAGTTTCCCCACGGAGTCTTATCTCACTGTCTGGGTATGTGTGTTCCCACTGAGATTACCTCAGTGCCCAGCTATTCCCCCTGCATTCCACACACACACACACACACACACACACACACACACACACACACACACATACACAAACACAGACACACACAGACACAACATCCCCCTACACCATCAACAGATGGGCCACAGGTGTATGTGTCTGTATGTGTGTGTGTGTGTGTGTGTGGAGCTAAATGGCCTACTTATACAATGAAGTGAGTGTGTTATGTAGGGATGCAGGTGTGTGTGTGTGTGTGTGTGTGTGTGTGTGTGTGTGTGTTACCTGTCTCTCAGCAGAGCCAAAGGTCTGGTGGGGGTCTCCTTGTCGCTAGAGATGTTGGGGGACCAGGGCCTGAAGGCAGAGGGCCTCTGCCGTGGAGGCATGCAGTTAAGCCCCTGAAAAAAGATCACATACACCTGTTATAGCAACATAGATGCCTGTTATAACACTCTCATCTCATGCTATAACAGCCTAAACACCTGTTATAACAATAGTATAACATTATAGCAAATCCAGGCGGATACAATGACAGTTTGACACTAGAACTTTGTGACAGATTCCTTCGGAACTAAATGAGGGGACTACTGAAGACCTCTGAGGTCAGATGACCGTTTGGAAATGTCTCATTTCAGGGGCTCAGGAACACATCCAAGACGCACACACACACACACACACACACACACACACACACACCGGTACAGTGATACACCCTTCCTCTGGGGTCTTGGTCTTGGGGCCATTGATTTTTTTCAAGAGGAACTTATTTTTGGGCCTGCATCAGGTTTCATAGTAATCAGACCCTCCGTGCCTACCAGCCCTGCATATCAACACCAAATACTCATCCTGGGCACTGGACACCTGACAGAGTCTTAAACACACTCGCTCATGCGCAAAACACACACACACAAACACACACACACACACACACACACACACACACACACACACACACACACACACACACACTCACACACACACACACACACACACACACACACACACACACACACACACAACACACACACACACACACACACACACACACACACTGATACCTAAACTGAGTTAAGTCTGTTCCATATATAGATCGCCCAGTCTTACATCATGGGGCTTTGACCTACATCAATCATATGTAGAATGAGCATGTCAGGGCAAAACTAATACAGCCAGCAAGCCTGGCAAAGAGATCAATACATCGATCAGCAGGGACATCTATCAAACTGATCAACACACATCAATCAGTGGGCACATCTATCAAACTGATAGACAGACAGACAGAAAGACAGACACAGAGATCGATGGATAGATAGATAGATAGATAGATAGATAGATAGATAGATAGATAGATAGATAGATAGATAGATAGATAGATACATGGGTAGATAGATAGACAGATAGACAGATAGATAGATATATAGATATATATAAAGATAGAGAGAGAGGAAGAGAGAGATGGATAGATATATAGACAGATAGACAGATAGATAGATATATAAAATAGATAGATAGAAAGATAGAGAGAGAGAGGTTGAGAGAGATAGATAGATAGATAGATAAATAGATAGATAGATAGATAGATAGATAGATAGATAGATATATAGTAGATAGATACATGGATAGATAGATAGATACCTTTGCATTGAGTGAACGCAGCCAATCAGGTTGCTTGTCTGCTGAGGGGGATTGGGGCGGGAGCTCTTCGTGTTTGGCCTTCTTAACAGGACTATGATCAGAGGCCTGCAGGGAGAGAAAGAGAGAGAGAGAGAGAGAGAGAGAGAGAGAGAGAGAGAGGGAGAGAGAGAGAGAGAGGAGAGAGAGGGAGAGAGAGAGAGAAAGAGAAAGAGAGAGGGAGAGGTCAGCTATTACTTGAATGCTTAAAGTGGAGGATGTAAATAAAAAGAAAACCCTTGAACTATGGTTCAATGAATACATGACTATAGATACATGCCTACACACACACACACACACACACACACACACACACACACACACACACACACTGCCCCCTGGCATTTGTAGAGTGCTGAGAAATGCCAGTGAGCGAAAGGGGAGATGCAGGTTGTCTGCCGCACTGTACA
>NC_137921.1:8156953-8159453 GCF_963457725.1 Sprattus sprattus | reverse complement strand
CAATTTTGGGTCGCAACTTCTGAACAATAAGCTGAACCTGCCCCCATCAGCACACCTTCCCGGGACCAGGACCGATGCCCCGCACGTCATTGTAGCCGATGCTGCCTTTCCCCTGCATAGGAACATTATGCGTCCATTTCCAGGTATGTCACAAACCATAATAATGAACTGCAATAATAACTAGTAACAATAATAATAAACGTTGCATAGGTACGTGACAGCATGTAGACTCTTGTAGACAGTGGTGTAGCCATGTTCTAAAACACTCTGCATGTTTTGTTTTTCGCTGTGAACAGGGATACATCTGAGCAGGGAGAAGCAGATATTCAATTACCGCCTCTCTAGAGCCAGGAGGGTAATTGAGAATGCATTTGGCATCATGGCGGCACGGTGGAGAATTCTGGGGAGGTCGATTGAGTTTGGACCAAACAAGGCAGTGGATGTGGTCAAGGCCTGTGTAGTTCTGCACAACTACCTGGCCTACACAGATGAGACATCTACACCTGACAGCCGCTACATTCCGCCACGGTACTCTGACACAGACACAGGGGGAACGGTACAGGCGGGTGAGTGGCGCGCAGTGGTGGCTGGCGATGCCAATCTATCACAGACACCACAGATGACAAGAGCCCATGCCAGCAGAGTTGCTCAGGGTGTGAGGAATGACCTGATGGAGTTCTTTGTCACACCTGAGGGTGAGGTTCCATGGCAAAATGATGCAGTGTCTCGTGGCACACTTGACCCCAGACCATGACAGTACATTACCTGATATGCAGAATTGTAAATAAAAAATCCCTACCTTCTCAAACCCTACTTGTTGTTTTATTACTGTACATAAAAAGCAAGATGCAAAACACAAACAATTAAAACAATACTGTAGGCTACAGAATAGCCTTGTTGTTTATAAAGCAGGCTTTTAGAATTGTACATAAAAACACCCAATACTCTCTCTCTTTTTTGGTTTTATTTTACTCTGCACATAAACAAGGTGCAAAGCACAAACAATGCAAACATTACTGTATATGAACAACCTTGTTGTTTATAAAACAGGCTGTGGAACTGTACATACCTGATGACAATACTGGTTGTAATTAGAATTAAAAGATGCAATGCAAATTTTCTGGCCAGAGGCAACAACCCTGTATGTTGCCCCTCTATGCTGAGAGTCATCAGACATCTCATCCTGTCTTTTGTGTGTCTCTGAGATAGAGCTATTAGAATCAAATTACTGGGCTTTGTCTCCAGTCACGCGAGATGATCCATATAGCCCTGGCCATAGCATAGTCTTTCATACCTGATGACAATGATGGTTCACCTGTTAACGACCTGATGATACCTGTTACATTGACATGAATATCACATGTGGACTTGGTTCCTGGCCCTTTGTCTATGCTGAGAGTCATCAGACATCTCCTCCTGTCTTTTGTGTGTCTCTATTTAGAAGCAAATTGCTGGTCTTTGTCTCCAGACATGCAAGACTGTTGGACCTGAACATACCTGATGACCTGTTAAATGCTGGCTTAAAGCCATTGTAATTACAATTAAATTATGCAATTATTTCTGGCCACAGAGGCAACAGCAGCCCCGTTGCACCTGACCCTGACCTGATATTGACCTGATGATACCTGAGCACATTCTTTAATTTGGGTTTCATTTCATATTCTCATATTCATATTCGGAGAGCACGATCGGACAAGCATGTGAGCACCTTAAGTCCTCTGTCCTGCAGTCTGTTCACACAAACACACACACACACACACACACACACACACACACACACACACACACACACACACACACAGAATCATCACATTTACGCAGCAGTGATTGGACTAAAAAGCGACAGTGCAAGAGGGAAGGGGAGGAGCTTAACACATGGCGCCATGACAACAACTCCCTTCCGAAAGATCAGAGACAATCCCATTTCTATTTCTCTCAAACGAGTCACCTCTTAGAACTGTTGCTTGTTTTCAGACGTCTTGGTGTGTCTGTCTCAGACCCCCCCCCCCCCCCCCCCCCCCCCCCCCACCCCCCGCCTGACCGCTCAACACCAGTTCCACCCCAGAGAACAGAGCCGTCTCTCTGGGCCGTCTCAGAGGGTTTGTGTGTGTGTGTGTGTGTGTGTGTGTGGAGCTCTTGGGAACTCTTATCGGCGTGCCGTAGAGAAAGCACTGACAGGCTGTATCACAGTGGGGTTTGGCACTCTGCCTAGTCAGGACTGCCGGCTGCTACAAAGGACTGTAAAGTCAGCAGCAAAAAAAGGACTGGCCAGAACTATCCACAACTTCGTAACGTCTACTGTACACCAATCACTGCAACTTTATAACATCTACACACTCACTGCAATTTCATAACATCTACACACTCACTGCAACTTCATAACATCTACACACTCACTGCAACTTCATAACATCTACACACTCACTGCAACTTCATAACATCTACACACTCACTGCAACTTCATAACATCTACACACTCACTGCAACTTCATAACATCTA
>NC_137921.1:8136953-8146953 GCF_963457725.1 Sprattus sprattus | reverse complement strand
GCTGGGGCTGGGGCTGGGGCTGGGGCTGGGGCTTGGGCTGGGGCTGGGGCTCTGCAGCTGGGGCTGGGGCTGGGACTGGGGCCCTGTGAGAGACACAGTGTGAGGGATCAGACTTTAGAGACAGACTTTAAGACACTCACCTGAAAAGGGCACACAGCAAACAGCACACAGCACAGGGAACATAAAAGAGAGGGAGAGAGAGAGAAAGGGAGGATTCCGTTAGTAATCTCATCCTTGTGTGCAAATGAGCAGTGAATTCTGTTTGAAATAGAAACAATATGAAGTTAAAACAGTCTATAACATTAAATAGCGCAGTCTATAACATAATATAGCTCAGTCTATAACATATTATAGCACAATAACATATTATAGCACAGTCTTAAACATACTCAAGGAAGACAGGGGGTACATTGAGTGGAGTTTGTGGAGCTTAGTAACTCCAGAGGAAAAGCTCAGAGGCCCCACACACACATATGCACACACACACACACACACACACACACACACACACACACACACACACACACACACCAACGCAGCGATGGAGCCCCACACACATGCACACATTCACACACACTCTATCTGCTTCTGCAGCAGAGAAACATTTCACCACAAAAAGTTATCCACCCCCTCACCGCCACACAGTCAGCCACACACACACACACACACACACACACACACACACACACACACACACACACACACACATGAAAAGACTGTCCATGAAAAAGAAAGGGTTAAGCCAGATGATCTTCTCTTTCTCTGCGGATGAGGTTTCAGTGGCAGCCTCCAGCTGAATGGTGGCTCTTCCAGACAGCGTCCGTGAATGCCATGGATGCTTTGAGAATTCCCTCAGATTAAGCTGGACAGGCCAGCCATTTCACTGCCTCCCTCCCTCTCACACCACACAGACAGAGAGCGCAGGGGCACAGCACAGTGAGGTCTAAGACAAAAGAAAACCCTCAAATAACACACTTTAGCACTTAAACTACTTTTTCTTATGCATAGCAGAAGGAGTTGTGACCCCGTCGGGTACTCGATCGTCATAAGAGCTGTCGCTGACGCTCTCTTTCTCTCTCTCTCTCTCTCTCTCTCTCTCTTTCTATCCTTCTTACTCTCCGCCTTCTCTGTCGTTAACTTTCTCCCTTAAACACACACACACACACACACACACACACACACACACACACACACACACACACACACACAGTCACTGCTTGTGTGTCGAGGCCAAATCTCACTAAGTCTGTTTGCCTCCCCACTCTTCCATCCTAATTGCCTCCACTTCAGGAGTTTTTTGCATAATCATCAGAAGTGATGATACTGTTCTCTCTTAATGCCTGCCAGAGAGTGAGAGAAAGGCGGAGAAGGAGGGAGAGAGGGAGAGAGAGAGAGAGAGAGAGAGAGAGAGGGAGAGAGAGAGAGAGAGAGAGAGAGAGAGAGAGAGAGAGAGAGAGAGAGAGAGAAAACCAGAGGTGGAGAGACAGGGGAAGAACTAGAAGCAGAGAGTGCTAGAGAGATAGAGAAAGAGAAAGAGAGAAATGTGGAGATCTGGATTAACCAAAACACCACACACACACACACACACACACACACACACACACACCTAAATTCTTGAGGATGAAACAGGAGAGGGGGCACACACCACACAGACACACACACACACACACCACACACACACACACACACACACACACACACACACACACACACACACACACACACACACACACACACACACACACACCACACAACAAACAACAGTGAGATCAAATGAGGATTACGCTGTTTGAGAAATGCTTGATGTTTTTTGTTTTCTTGGAGCATCTGTAGAATATGATGGGTGGTGAATCCCTTGGATTTTAAATAGGTCAGTGCAGTATCACACATTTACAAAGATGCCACTGCGTGCTTTAAGACCAAGACCAAAAGGAGAGACAGACAGCGAGAGAAAAAAATGGTGGGCTATTTATTTTGACGTCTTTGCATCTAAGTGGGGGCCACACACTTTCTCTTTCACAGATCAAATGCAAAACTGGGGCCAGAGAGAGAGAGAGAGAGATAGAGAGAGAGAGAGAGAGAGAGAGAGAGAGAGAGAGAGAGAGAGGAGGCGGTTGCTTATATCACTGACAAATAAGTTTAAATTTCAAGGTGGATAACTCTCTTCAAAGGTTGGTCTTTCTCATGCAGATTAATGCCATAAGGAGATTGTCTTCCCCGGCTCTCTGCTAACAGGATTGGCCAGCCTAATGTCCTCAGCTCAGCAGAGCCCAGATCCCATACAAACGGCCACGTTTTCATCTGAAAGGGGCGCCAATGGGGGAGAGACAAAGGGAGATGATGGCTTCTGACTGTCTCTCTCTCTTTTCTCCCTCTTTCATTCTTTCATTCACTCTCTCTTTAATGTCTCTGCAGCCGGGCAGCATGCAGTAGCCTGTTTGTGGCCATCCTTGTGTCATTGCTGCTAGCGGGGGGCGGGGGGGTGGGGGGTAACGCTTTCCCTGGGGGAAAGAGGGATGAAGAGGGAGAGAGAGAGAGAAGGAAAAGATACAAATGGAGGGAAACCTCGTTCCTCAGAACACAGGGCTTCCACAAAGCACAGACCAGCCGTAGCTTACTCAGAGAAACGCGGCATAAAAACACACTCATAACTCAGATCAAATGCTACGCTAAAGCTATGCTAATATGGAACCTTGCTGAAAATGTTGAGTGTGTTCCTGTCATGTGCACTGAGAGAACGCCATCCAGGAACTGCAGTAAATTAGCCGTTATAGCCACTTATTAGCGTGCTGGTCTGCTAACACTTCGGAAAACACCACTTCGGATGAATCTATCAGTCGCTTTTCTGCTAATGCTATGTAAGCGGCAGGCACGTCGCTGTTTAAATTCACAGTTTATCCTTTGTGTGGGTGTTTGTGTGGATGTGTCTATGCATGTGTGTGTATGAGCGTGTCTGTGTATGAATATGTGCGTCTGTATCTCCAGTTAACACATGTGCTTTCTCGTCTAACGAATGACGCACAAGGCGCGCCAGCATATGTGTCTCTGTGGTGGTCGTAGGCGGTGTTAGCGTGCGGTGTTAATCGGGGGTCTGCCGTATTTGTGAACTCGTGACCTCCTCGCCTGCAGCTTCCACTCGATCTCAGGCCCATGCTACGTGACGGAGCGACGTGACTGTGTGACCGTGTGACGGAGCTGAGAAACTTCACACATTTCCTTTCTCACTCCCTTATCTGCTGCTTCTGTCTGCTCGGCCCTCAGCCCAACACAACTACATAGAGGAGGTAACACACACACACACACACACGCTAACATACACCAGTACACACAGAGGTGGTAACACACACACACACACACGCTAACATACACCAATACACACAGAGGCGGTAACACACAAACACACACGCTAACATACACAAGTACACACAGAGGCGGTAAAATAAACACACACACGCATACATACATGATAGAAATAAGAGCAAAAACCTCCTAAAGGGACAAAAAGTGAGAGAGCGAGAGAGAGAATGTAAGCTTATAGAGACGGATAGGGAGAGACAAGGGGAATCCAAAGCATTGCCTCAGATATGATAGGATGCAAAACAAGACAGAATGTAACAGGAAGACAGACGGAGAGAGAGAGAGAGAGAGAGAAAGAGAGAAAGAAGAGAGCGAGGGGAGAGAGAGGGGAGGACCGAGAAGAGAGAGAGGAGAGAGGCGACAGAGAAGGGAGAGGAGAGAGAGAGAGAGAGAGTGTAAAAGAGAGAGGGAGGGAGAGAGAGAGTTATAGTCATAAGAAAAAAAGAGGCTGAAAACGAGGCCTACTGCGGTGAAGGTTTCTGATGACATCTTTAAGGTTGAAACCAGCATAGAGTTCTTCCCCTTCACCTTTCACCTCCACCCCCCCATAACAGCGACCGCCGCAACCCCTTAACCTGCTGCCACTGAGTAAAATGAGAGGGGGTTGTGACTCAATCTCTGATACCCTTTCTCACTCTTTCAACAAACACACACACACACACACACACACACACTCATACACCAGCGTGTGCACCCCCCAACCCCCCCCCCCCCCCCCCCCCCCCCCCCCCCCCACACACACACACACACACACACTTACATACACCAGTACACACATACACAAACGGATAAATAATAAATACACACGTTCACACACACACACACAACGCACACACTCACATAAATACACCAGAACACAAACACACATAACAACCTCCTGGCCCCCCATGAATGTCCCCAGTAAGAGTGTCCATCTCTGGGCTGGCTGTGTGTGTGTGTGTGTGTGAGAGCCAGATGGTACTGGGGCCCAGGCCTGCCTGTGAACTAGCCTCCACCCCTGTAAAGAGTGACCAGTTGACCCCGGCCATATAAAACTGGCGTCTCAGACAACAAGGCTCTGTTTCTGAAACCCGCATAGTGCGCACACACACACACACACGCACACGCACGCACACACACACACACGCACACACTCATAAACAAGTCCTCCTCCTCCCCCAGTCGACTTGCATTTGAACACATTTTTTCACACAGGAGTTGAGAGTTGCTTCTTTCGTGCAAGGTGACTTTGAGCCAGACTGCAAGTTATCTGTGTGCATGCAGGAAAGGAACACGCACGCACGCACGCACACACACACACACACACACACACACACACACTCTCAAAAAGCTATCTGTGTGCATGCTGTCAAAGAGCTTGTCTGCTAGAAAAGGAACAATGTCTTGACTGAGGTTAGAAAAGAAAGAGGAAGTTTTAGAAACACACAAACACACACACACACAAAAACACACCCTCTTCAGAATCAAAAAATATCTCTTGTTGCGCCCTGTACTTGCATGTTACATTAACACTGATATGATGTAATCTGAAGGCCTTGTGTTGGCATGGCGATGGCGATTTCGAGGCCTGCGGTGGCAGTTTAGAGATGAAGCTGACACGCGTCCCCACCAATCACGTATCATTCTAAGCTTCAGCTTCAGCTACAGCCGGAGCTCCGCCCTCCTAAGCCTTCACCACATCCCCAGTGGCAAAAAATAGAAAATCTATTTTCGATCGTCAGACACATCATGGCTATCAGACAATTTGTTCCGCTTCTACATGGAGGACGCCATGCAATGCTAAATGCTAAATGCTAATCCACACTTTATTGTAATATAAACAATTTATAGGATTTTTCATTGCTTTGATACTAATCTTGTTTGGTTGTAGGCTTTAATTGTTCAAATTGAGCAGCAACGTTTTCACTGATTTCCACCCAGTTTACGCGTGAATGAGGACGAGTTCTCGAAACGTTGTCGTGTGGATGTGAGACTTAAAAAAAAAAACAGAAAGGAAAAATGTTTCGAAAACATTCCGTTGTCGTGTGGACTAAAAGGGGTCTCCGCCCCTCACTGACCCAGCCCTGACACGGCACAACCCCCCCACCCCACCCCAACCTTCCCAAACTGTAAAGTCTACAAAAGCAGAGTTGGGGGTGGGGGGGGGGAGCGGGGTGCTGGATGAGGTGTGTGTGTGTGTGTGTGTGAGACCCGGTCTGGACTTCTTTAGAAAACGAAGGCCGGCTGTTTAAATGCTATCTTGAAAAGTGATCAAGAGGGACACTTAACCTTAATTACGTCAAATGCCTCTTAACAGCCCCACTGGCAGGCCCTGGTTTAACTACCCCAGCCCAGGGGCAGCACAGGGGTCAGGGTGGGGTCACAACAGGGTCAGGTTGAATTGCAGGGCATAAACTCTGGCTTCCTTTCAGCCTAAGCTCTCAAGGACTAGGGGGGGGGGGGAGTCGGAAGGAGGGAGGGAGGGAGACAGAGAGAGGGAGAGAGAGAAGAGAAGAGGGAAAATAGAGTTTACTGAAGGATAGGAGGAGAATTTGAAATCACCTCATCACACTACAAGAAAGTTATTTTTTTTTTGGCAAACTGCATGACATATGAGTTCAGAGTTGTCTCAAATTACACAGAAGTCTACCTACACGAAACATGTCTTCTCTTTGCGCCATTTTAAACTCATCAAGCATTTGTTTTCGAACCGTACCAGTGTACTCTTCTACCTGGACCTGGACGGCCTGGAACCATGGATGTGTTTTTGGTTGTGGTGAGAAACGCCTTCTCTCCCTCTTCTACTCCCTCAAGCTTTCAACCTGTGTCAGTTCATACGGTTTGCAAGCGTCGCCAAAATGTTTAATGTGACTTCTGACTTATAGTCCTCATCTAGCCTCACTCAATCTAGCTTTCACTTTCTCTCTGTCCCTCTCTCCCCCCCCCACTCTCTCTCCCTCTCTCTCATCTCGCTCTCTCTCTCTCTCCCTCTCCGTCCCACTCTCCTCATCTCTCTCTCCCCCCCTCTCTTCTTTCGTTCTCTCTCTCTCGCTCTCTAGCCCTAGTCCGGCAGACGATTAGTGGGCGGAGCAGAGTTTCTGTCGGACAGGCCTTTGATTGACAGCTGCAGGTTTACTGAGGTAATGTCCCCGCCCCGCCCCCCGGCAACCGTCTCCAGGGGGAGGGCAGCGGGGGGGTGAAAGGGAGAGCGAGGAGAGCGACTCCACACATGTCGAGAGGACAAACCAGCAGTGTGTGAGATCTCACACCACACTGTGGCTCTCTGCTGCCGTGAGCTTTATTTAACGCTGGCTCGTCGTCGGTTGTTCTTGGCTGACGAGAGTTAACCTGATCCGGTGGTGGAGCTCAACCACATCAGGGCCAGATCTGAGCCAGACTCGGCCCGTGTTTAGGTCAAAGGTGAGATTAGTGTAATGGTAGCTAGTGGGTACAGTGTCCCCCCCCCCACGCCCGAGGCTGCGAGGTCGAGTCCGGTGCAGGACTGTGTGCTTGTCTACACAATGCAGGTTACATGAGTTTGGGCGCAGAAACAAAATGGCCTCCTTCTAATTCTCCCTCTCTCTCTCTCTCTCTCTCTGCACTCAGTGTCATCGTTCAGCCTATTTTTTCTTCTTTTCTTTTCTTTTGCCCCCCACACTTAATGTCATTGTGTCTTTATGCTCTCCCTCTGTGACAAATACACACACACACACACACACACACACACACACACACACACACACACACACACACACACACACATCTGGGGAGCAGTGCTGTGGTTCTCTATGCTTCCCTACCAGACCCCCACAGTGACATCACTCACAACCTCAGGCCTGATTAGGACCACATGAGGTCCTGTGTTTGTCTGTGTGTGTGTGTGTGTGTGTGTGTGTGTGTGTGTGTGTGTGTGTGTGTGTGTGTGTGTGAGAGTCCTGGATGGTGGCCAGCCCTCACTGGCAGCATCTGTTTTTGCTCTCAGCGGAGGTGATCTCTTTAAAGTCTCACTCTTGCATTGCTTGAAATGAGGGCTGTGTGTGTGTGTGTGTGTTTGCGCGTGTGTGTGTGTGAGTGAGGCCCCATTAGCGCAAAAGAACTGTGTGTGCGTGTGTGTGTGTGTGTGTGTGTGTGTGTGTGTGTGTGTGTGTGTAAGGGTGTTCATCAGCTTTCATTTTCCTTTTCATTGCGTTTCTAACACGGAGTGATGTAAGCGCCCATGAAACGAGGGCTCTCTTGAAAACGCCTGTCCTTTCGAAACCTTCTGAAGCAGGAAGCAGAGCTGTAGCTTTGTAAGTCTGTTCCATCCGTCCGACCGTCAGAGGAGAAACAGAAAAAGAGGAGGGCTGCTGATGGCTACCAAACACAGCCAGGGGTGAGTCTCCATTAGACATGAACAGGCTACCAAACACAGCCAGCGGTGAGTCTCCATGAGACATGAACAGGGTACCAAACACAGCCAGCGGTGGGTCTCACTCACAACATTCAAGTCCCGCCTCAAAACGTACCTCTTCACCCAAGCCTATGATCTTCCCTATCCCTAGCCACCATTACCCAACTGCCTACACTTCTACCCCCTGTTACATCTCAAAACTCTGTTTTCTTTTTGTGCTGTGTATGCTTGTGTTGTCCCCCCCTGTCTGTAATACCCCCCCCCCCCTTTTCTTTGCCTGTAAATGTAAATGTCTTCTGCTTGTACTGTCCCCCCGTCTGTACTACCCCCCCCCCCCCCTCCTCTATGACTCTGTAATCTGCGACTTTGGGTATCTGATAAAGCGCAATACAAAATAAAGATATTATTATTATTATTAGACATGAACAGGCTACCAAACACAGCCAGCGGTGAGTCTCCATGAACAGAGAATCAAGACTAGTGCATTTTTGCAAGTTGCACACAGAAAATGAAATGCAGTCCTGCAATACTGCAAACAGACAAACAAGTCTGTCAAAGGAATCCATTACCTCTGTCAAGCACATGCAGAAGTGTGTGTGTGTGAGTGTGTGTGTGTGTGTCTGTAGTTTATGGGTGTTATGTTGAAATGTAAAGCTGTAAGCTCCAGAGGTAAACCTCCATGCAGACGTGGCCCAAGCGCCAGTGGGAACAGGGCCAGGCGCATATTTTGGCTCCAGAGTATTTTGGCTCAGGCCCCTAACCCAGTGTGTGTGTGTGTGTGTGTGGCTCAGACCCCTAACCCAGTGTGTGTGTGTGTGTGTGTGGCTCAGACCCCTAACCCAGTGTGTGTGTGTGTGTGTGTGTGTGTGTGTGTGTGTATGTGTGTGTGTGTGTGTGTGTGTGTGTGTGTGTGTGTATGTGTGTATGTGTGTGTGTGTGTGTGTGTGTGTGTGTGTGGCTCAGACCCCTAACTCAGTGAAAGTTGCTGAGTTTGCAGTCAGCAGCTTTACTCCACATCACCGTAATGAGACTAAACGAACAGAAACCTCTCTCTGTTTCTCTTACTCTCTCTTTCTCTCCCTACCTCTCTCTCTTTCTCTCTCTCTCTCTACATCCCTCTCTCTCTTTCTCTCTCTCCCTCTGCAGTGTAAACACTAACCAGCAAGCGACAGAACCGGCATCACACACACACACACATGCACACACGCGCACATACACACACACACCCACACTCACAAGCACACAAACACACACACATACTCACACACATTGTCGCATAGGACAAATTGAACATACACACACACACACACACACACCAGAATATTCCGGCCCAGTGCCTAAAGGAAAAAGCGATTGACACACCACAAAGACGCATACACACACATACACCCACACAAACACACACACACCCACACACACCGTACAATGAACAAAACATTAAAGAGAGGGAAAAAGAAGAGAAGAGAAAAGAAAGCGAGTGAGTGAGAGAGAGAAAGAGAGAGGTAGAGAGAGAATGAAGGGGTGCTGGTGGGGCCTCTGTATCCTGGAGTCTGTGTGACACTTTGTGAAAGCCATCATCACCAATTACAAAAGCATGTCCTCATTTTTTCTGGGATCCTTAACCCCCTCTCCTCTCCTCTTCTCTCCTCTTTTCTCCTCTCCTTTCCTCTTATATCCCCCTCCCCTCTCCTCTCTCGTCTCCTCTCTCTCCTCTCCTACCACCTATTTTTTCCTCCTCTCTCCTTTCCTTTCTTCCTCTCCTCTCCTTTTTTCTCCCCCTTCTCTCCTCCCTCTCTTCTCTGTCTCTCTGCATAATGTTAGCAGGCTATGCCTGCCCCCAGCCACATTACTGTTCACTCAACTGCAAAAGCCCTAAACACAGTGTGTGTGTGTGTGTGTGTGTGTGTGTGTGTGTGTGTGTGTGTGTGTGTGTGTGTGTGTGTGTGTGTGTGTGTGTGTGTGTGTATGGCAGGGTGAGAGACAGAAAGGATGTGTGTGTGTGTGTGTGTGTGTTGTGTTGTGTAAAGGGACATAAGAGAGAGCAGAAAGAGGGATAGAGAGAGACAGGCAGAGAGGGAGAGAAGTCTGCCCCTCTACTGCTTTCAATGGAGATGAAGGAGAGAGAGAGAGGGAGAGAAGGGGAGAGGAGAGAGAGAGATGAGAGAGAGAGAGAGGGAGAGAAAGAGAAATAGGGAGATAGAGAGACGGAGAAAGATTGAGAGAGAGAGAGAGACGGAGAGAGAGAGAGAGGGAGAGAAATATATATATATATAT
>NC_137921.1:8099453-8106953 GCF_963457725.1 Sprattus sprattus | reverse complement strand
AATATTGTTCTGTCCCTCTCTCACTCACCTTCACACTCTCTCCATCGCTCTCTCCTCGTCCTCTCTCTCCAACCCTCTCTCTCTCTCTCTTCTTATCTCCTTCACCTTCACCTGACTGTGACACCAGTCAGAGGTGACGGCCATGACAGTCATTTTAGAGCCATGCTGATTAGCCCTGAGGCCACGTCCACACCCGACTCGTAAACTTTGAACTCCACCGCAACTGAGTTCATTCACCCCCAAACGGTGACCACTCTACTCTCTCTCTCTCTCTCGCTCTCTCTCTCTCTCTCTCTCCCTCCCTCTCTCTCTCCCTCTCTCTTTCTCTCTTCCTTCTGTTTCATTGGCTAATTAAGTTTTACTGGAAAGCCACAGACTCTGTTTCTGCTAAAGATAAACCACTCATAAAGCAGGCTGCACAAATAAAGGGTTGCGCAAAAAACACACCAGACAAGGCTGAGGCTAATGAGACATATTACGGCTAGCGCTAGATTTGTCAATTTCCTGCTTAGTGTTAGTGTGTGTGTGTGTGTGTTTGTCTCTGTGTGCGTGTGTGTGTGTGTTTGGGTGGTGTCACACTGAAACAAGGCAAGAACATCCTGTCTGTTGGCTGTTTCCGGTAGCACACTGGATGGTCCAGACAGCAGTCAGACACACACACACACACACACACACACACACACACACACACACACACACACACACACACACACACACACACACTTAAGTAAGAGCTCTGCCACGTCTGTGAGTTTCCTGCAGACGTCTCGAGCCGAGAGGAAGTCCTGAGACTCCTCCCAGAGCTGCGAGACGGCGTTTCACACTCTCCACCCTGAGAATGTTCCAGAGCAACAGTGGGGCCCTGTCTGGCCTGCATGTGCGTGCATGCACGCATGTGTATACACACACACACACACAAATACATATATACACACACACACACAAATTCTCTTTCTGCTGCTGACCTAGTGTGAGAGGTCAGGGTGAAGCTGGGCATGCTCCATGCTCTGTGGGCATGCTCTGTTAGATGACTAACCACAATCCTCTGCTCATAGCAAAATGGCCTCCGCTGCACCCCCGCCCCCTCCACACGCACATGTAAACACACAGTCAGGGCCAAGACTTTAAAGGGAGGCCATTATTAAAATAGGGCCTATTAATAACGAGGAGAAACTGATAAACGTATCAGGCGCCTAATATCAGACTCCAAGGCTCCAATGTGTGACCTGGATAGAATCAGTCAGTTTCCTGATAGAATGACCACAGATAACACAGATACACACACACACACACACACACACACACACACACAGGAAGGAGAAGTCATAATCCGTCTTCTGGCCTTGCTGTCACAGCTTCCCAGACTTTGACCAGGTGTGTGTTTTTGTAATGGGTTCTGTTTGGGTTAGTCTCTTTAAGTCCAGACTACACACACAGGCAAAAGGTCTCCACACCCTGAAAACAAGCCACAAATGCAAGCACTTACGTGTGTGTGTGTGTGTGACTGTGGGCATGAGCGATACAAAGAGAAAGAGCATGAGGGAGAGAGAAAGAGAAAGAAAGAGGTAGAGTGATAGAAGGAGACAGAAAGGGGCCAACAGGGCCACAGCAGACATCAGAGTGTCCCGTTGAACTGCAGGAGAAAGAGCAGCTCCTTCAGGACGTGCCCGACACACTTGAGCTCTTGAGAGAG
Source organism: Sprattus sprattus (assembly GCF_963457725.1). Taxonomy (NCBI): domain Eukaryota; kingdom Metazoa; phylum Chordata; class Actinopteri; order Clupeiformes; family Clupeidae; genus Sprattus; species Sprattus sprattus. The sequence continues at coordinate 8,105,260 of NC_137921.1, read as the reverse complement.
GAGAGAAGAGAGAAGAGAGACGAGAGGAGAGAGGAGAGAGGGGAGAGGAGAGAGGCGAGAGGAGAGAGGAGAGGGGAGAGGGCCGGGAGCCAAGGGGGAGGCCCCAGACCCCTGCATTCATGAGGCAGAGTGAGGCGCGACCCTACAGCCCTCCAGCCCTGCAGCTCTATGGGGCCCTCTCACACACTCTCTCTCTCTCTATCTCACTCACTCTCTTTCTCTCTCTCTTTCGGTGCTTCCCTCACTCACTCTCTCTTTCTCGCTCTCTCTTTTTGTGCTTCCCTCTCACACACTCTCTCTCTCTTTCTCTCTCTCTCTCTCTTTCTCTCACACACTCTCTCTCTCTCTTTCTCTCTATCTCACTCACTCTCTTTCTCTCTCTCTCTCTGTGCTTCCCTCACTCACTCTCTCTTTCTCTCTCTCTCTTTTTGTGCTTCCCTCTCACACACTCTCTCTCTTTCTGTGCTTCTCTCACTCACACTCTTTCCCTCTCTCCCTAGAGGGAGCATTGTCAGGCCAGTAGACCAGTTTGTAAACAGCCCCTTCTCCTTTTAGAAAGGGCTAGCAGCACAAAGTCTCTCAGCGACCGCACGACCCCCGCTCCCATTACCACACACACACACACACACACATACACACACACACTCTCTTGCTGTGTGTCTCTTCTGAGTTTTTAATACATAGAAAAGACTAAGGAAAAGTAAATGGGGGAAGGTTAGGGAATATTTGTGTGTGTATGAAAGTTTGTGTCTGTGTGTTTGTCTAAAAAAAAAGGAGAGAAGGCAGAAAGTTAAGACAGAAGAAATAGGAGGAATGAGGTGAATTGAGAGAGAGAGAGAGAGAGAGAGAGAGGGAGAGAGAGGTGGAGGGGGTGGTGGTGAATGAATGAGTGAAAGCTCCCCTTTGTTAGATCATATTATGTTTCCACCACAATACTTCAATCCCTGCTTCATCAACTCCATTCAAGTGTAACAGTTCATGCAAATGACCATGCTTGCCTTTCATTAGTGGTCGGGGGCTTTGCCCTGCTTTATTTGGGAGTGCAGATCAGAGCAGAGCAGAGCAGAGCAGAGAGGAGAGGAGAGCAACGTGGAGAGCAGAGCAGAGCAGAGAGGAGAGGAGAGGTGGGGGAGGCATAGATCTCCTAGCCAGCAGAACACAGCCTTAATCTCTCTCAGGGCACAATCAGGGCTCTGTCTGTCTGCAGCCAACAGCACCAGCTCTCAGACCCCGGCCTGGAGCTCTCCACAGCAGCCCGGACACAGCCTACAGAGTGAATCCCAATATATAAACACAGCCCTGACACCGTCGACAGAGCGCATCACAACTTATAACGCTATAACACAGCCCTGACGCAGTCCACAGAGCAAATCCCAATGTATATCACACTATAGCACAGCCTGACAGTTCACAGGGAGAGGCCCAATTTACAACACAGTCAAGCCCAGCCCAGCCAAACTAAAGCCAAACTAACACCACAGCCTGATACACCCCCCAGAGAGAGCCCCAACTCAAGACCCAGTGTCCTCGCACACCACACACTCAGCCCTAGGACATGGGGTAAGGAGAGGAGACAACTAGCATCATGGTGTTTTTACACAGAAGAGTATAATAACTGTGTTATTATAATCTGTACTCATAGTAATATCCTGGCCACTGCCCCCATACGGTACGTTTTCAACCATACCAAAAGCCAGCCTTCTTTCCCGCAAAGAGCTTCCCGTGGAGACAGAAAGAAGTTCCGCTAAGGTTTGTCGAAACTCCCTTCCTTCTCCCTAGGTGTGTGTGCGTCAGGCGCAGACACAACAGTCTACAGACGGAGACGGCACCGCTGCTGAGACGCTGGAGTTAACCCCCCTCTGTGAGTGCTTACTGGCTGAGCGCAATGCCATTAGGAGTGGATGGCCCTATCATTAAAACCACATCCACACTCAAGCACCGCTGATAACAAACAGCAACAACTTTTTACGGCATTTCCATCACATAGAAACACACAAGCGGACACACTAAACGGACATTTCCCACAGAGAGGACCAAGTAGCGGCAAAAGCACAGTAGATATTATTCAAACAATGAAGAACAATCTTATGTATATATATCTCGCAATTAGCGGCACTAAACGACCATTTGTTTGCGAGGACATTAGCATATATACAGTACGACCAATCGCAACTCGCCGCCAGCACCTATGGGGGTGTTTTACAGTCAAATAATTGCTTTATTACCACAGAGGCGTTCTTGTTGTCGTTGGTGGTCAATTAGGAACAGTATGTGAAATGCAATTAGGTCATGATGCGTCTTGTAGCCTGGGTCAATTACTAGCTCTGGCTAGTTCCCACTGGCCACACTGGACTGCTGGGGGGGGGGGGGGGGGGGGACTCTAATCGGAGGTGAAAACACGTGGAGATCATTAAGGAAAGGCGCAAATGGAGAACGTGACCATGAGGGGAGCTGAACTATTTTTTTTTTCTACAGCTCTGAGCGCTTTCGTTAGTCTTCGCCACCCACACACTGCTGCTAGACCAAGATACACGAGCAGCCAAGCAGAATAGAGAGTAGCCTCGACATTGCGTAAAGCCCAACTAAAAAGAAAAAAAAAACATTTCTCCTGTACCATCGCCGGCTTGGCCGCCACCCAAATTCCCATTCCAAGTTGGCCGCGGTCGCCAGATGGGACAGACTCAAACTTCAGTGAGGTCATCAGTCAGAGAGTGTGTGTGTGTGTGTGTGTGGTGGGGGCGGTGTTACAGAGGGAAAACGGAGGACGGGAAACACAAAACAACTGATTTTTGAAACCTACCCTTGATGCTTTCCTCTTGTACTTGTTGGCGAAGTCAAATTTCTCCTTGATTTCGTCCAGGAGCTGCTGCAGGCGAGCCTTCTCGTCTTTGCCGTTGTAATCCTGGCTAAGAAGCATGTATGCCCGCCAGTTGGCGGAGTCGAAGCCCCAGTGGCAAGTCCTGTTCTCCAACAATTTGTGACTGTGAACCACGAACTTGTGCGGGGGAAACATAAGCCTGCAGTCCATGCACTGAATGCAGGCGGCGTTGGGACTGGCATACAGCTCCGGCACCATGAGCCCCTTGCACCTACCAAAGCACTCGTGATACACTTTGAAGCTCCACTCCGTGAGCTCGAGCTCCAGGGGCCCCGTGAAGTCCTTCTTGCAGTGCGGCGGGTATGTGCCCCCATAGATCAGGGCGTTGCAGAGTCGCTCCGCGTCCGTTTTGGTGATAAGTCCGCAGGATGGCGCAGAGAAAGGAAGGATCCCCATGACTTTAAGTATTTCCAGCTGGTCCGCGGTACACCGGGAGCAATAGATGTGGAGGTCGTCGCACACCGAGTTGATCTGCTGGAGGGAGAAATCCCGCAGAACCGTGTTGAGGATCTGCGGCAGGCAAAGCCGTTTCTCGCCGCCGACCACGAAGCACGAGATAGTCTCGGTCTCCAGGACCGTCTCGCACCTCTCCGTAGAGCGGTCGGACGGGATGAACAGGGGCCCCGGCATCACCGCCGGGGTCTGCATCGGCAAATGAAGTACGGTCTCCGGTTCTTTGCCTTCTTTCTTGAATAAAAGCTCATGATTCCATCGGGCAGAGAATGCCGCCGGTCCTCCGAGAGAACTCATAGAACTCAAATGGAACTGTTTTAGAGTCTGCTTCAGACCGGGGTGAGGTTGAAAGCTTTGGCGAGTTACAGTCTCCATGTTTTCCGCGCTGTTCCTGAACCGTGAGTTATTTTAAACGCGGGGAAAGCGACTAAAACAAATGCCTCGGTTGCTCCAGAATCTCGGTAAATCCCAGCTCTCCCAAAGTTAGCACAGAACAGAAATCGCTTCATCAAATATCCGTTTAAAACTCTACTATCACCGAGTTTTAAATTCCCTTTTCTAAGCGAACGGCACCACCGGCGAACGAGCCCTGCAGTAAGAGGGATCCCGAATGTCCATCTCCACGGGTCCTTCAAAACTCCACAGTAAGCGAAAAATACACTCTCAAGATCCGCTCAAAACACTTTCCAGTACAGTCAAGTCTCCTATTCCTTCAGTCGACGAAAGAAAATATACAATCCACACTCTCTTAATGTTCTCTCGCTTCGGTTCGATTTCTGCAGCAGCGCACGGCGCACGCACACACACACAGTCTACCCCTGCAGCCCACTGTGACTGAGTACGAACGTGTATGTGTGTGAGAGAGTGCTGCGATGGCCAGCCAGTGAGCTAGATTGCTCTCTCTCTCTCGCTCTCTCGCTCTCTCTCTCTCTCTCTCGCTCTCTCTCTCTCACTCACTCACTCACTCGCTCGCCCTCGCTATCTCCCTCCCCCGCAGTCGGCCCCCCTCCCTTTGTGTTTGTGTGCGTCTGGCTCAGTCATTGAATCCCAGCCAAGAATGTGACTGACTCCGCAGGCTGGCTCTTCCAGGAACAAGCCGTCACTCCCCCGCTTCTCTTATGGCCTCAGCCTTGTGTGGCCTCTGTGAAGGCAGAGGGGAGAGAGAGAGAGAGAGCGCGCATTTGGGTATGGTGAATCACTTGGTTAGCGGCACAGCGCGTCTGTAACCGAGAGAGGATGGGTGGAGTTTGGACCAGACGTTTTAATTTAGACTCGAAGGGGAAATGCAAATTGCACGACGGAGTGCGGTGATGTTATTTAGGTCCGTTTTCCACTAACTGAAATTCCACGCAGACTGAGAAACGAGTAGGCAAACTCCAGAGCCGGAAACTCTTTGATTAGGAAACATACCAGAAGTTCCTCCAATACGCGAAGTAGCATAATAGCATGTTAATAACGTACTTCTACTACAAATACTATAATAATAATAATAACAATAATGACGATGATAATAATAATAATAAGTATTATTATTGCTCAGGACATGCCATTGATTATTGTATCTTATTTTATTGTTTACAATGATAATACAATGTTTGTTTAAGTTTATTACAATTCAAAATGCAGGTCTATTTTTCTGACATGCATAATCCGTCTTCGCTGAACTAAAAATACACCGTTAGGGAAGAAATAGTGTTGAACTCTTTATCACCGTATTTTTCATTCTATAATCTATCGAATTGAAGATGTATTCGGAATATAAACCCACAAGACAACCCTTTTTTCAAGTTATTTAAAAAAAATTCAATTTTCTACTTTTTACAGATTCACAATCACACTGATTAGGTTAAAATGTTCGGTAAGGATTACTCATGTTTTGCATTGTACTGATGGATGCAACTGTTTTGGCCTATAATTTAAAGATTGGATTTAACATTATAACGCATGAGGATTAGTTTAACTGGGACAATAGCTCCCTCTAGCAAAGAAAAGCCGTTACTACAGGTCAGCCGCCCTGTCTTCATTGTAGTATTCAAAGGGTAATTGTCTCTGATTTGGTGCAATTTTGGTAAATGGTAAATTCAGCAGCTGATAGAAATAGAAATAAAAGGCATCATTAAGTGATAAACAGGCTCTACCTACCCCCTCACCCACGGGACTTTGCTGTCTCTGACCCTGGGCGTCCGCACAATAGCATCTGCCCTGACCTCCAGTCAAATATTAACCAGATCTGGCCCCACGGTTCAGCATAGTGGAAAGGTAAGTGGAGTGACCCCATCAGTAGAGAGGCCATTTCTCAATTCTTTTGCCATGCTTCGACAGATCCAATTTAAATGGGTGGCGTTGGCTTGAAATGCCTCACCAGCAAATGAATGGGTTTTTTGGTTAGCGAGTTGGCTTGGTCGGTTGGTTGGCTTTAGGCCTCGGCACGAAAAGGCCAACTGGCTCCTACCTTTGGAATTCATAGAAAACTTTA
>NC_137921.1:8079453-8089453 GCF_963457725.1 Sprattus sprattus | reverse complement strand
TAGTATAGAGTCTAGTGTCTAGTATAGAGTCTAGTGTCCAGTATAGAGTCTAGTGTCTAGTATAGAGTCTAGTGTCCAGTATAGAGTCTAGTGTCTAGTATAGAGTCTAGTGTCCAGTATAGAGTCTAGTGTCTAGTATAGAGTCTAGTGTCCAGTATAGAGTCTAGTGTCTAGTATAGAGTCTAGTGTCCAGTATAGAGTCTAGTGTCTAGTATAGAGTCTAGTGTCTAGTATAGAGTCTAGTGTCTAGTATAGAGTCTAGTGTCTAGTATAGTGTTTAGTGTCTAGTATAGAGTCTAGTGTCTAGTATAGAGTCTAGTGTCTAGTATAGAGTCTAGTGTCCAGTATAGAGTCTAGTGTCTAGTGTCTAATATCCATAATCTCTTCATACATTTCAAAAGGCAAATGTTTGGTGCAGGTCACCCTGGAGTATATGGCAGCGTCATAAATAACAATGATGCAGAAACTGGAGTAAGACACACACACACACACACAGACACGCCACTCTCTCTCTCTCTCTCTCTTCCTGCGCTGCGTCAAAGGCAGCAACCTGTCTCATACAGATGCAACACAGGCAACATTTTGTAGCCTGGTTTTCATCCAATTGCTGAGACGAGAGCAGTGAAGGCGGTCATCAATAGGCTGTGTCAGCTGTCAATCAAACTGTGCAGGCGTAAGGGCCAGTGAACTCCTCAGCTACGTCACAAAAAGGAAACTTACACAAACTTTACACATGATATAAAAGCTATCAGCTTTCATTATGGCCACAAAGAAAAACTTTTATGAATTAGTGTACCTTAAACAGCACTGTGCTTATCATACTTTCCATAGAGTAAAAGCTGTAGCCTGTGTGTTTTATGGCCTAACTGGAGTGCTGTGGAGTGGACTAGAGGACAAAGTATTGATGTTTATGAGCCGAAAGGCAGAATACAAATAGTTTCCGTATTCAGTTATGTAGACATTATATCAAAGTAAATAATATTAAATCAAATTAAATAAAATACAATCAAATTTAATTACATTAGATTAGCCCTCAGCTTTGCTAACATGTCCCATATTGTCACAAACGTACTACTCTTCACACACACAGACTCACTCACTCACACTCACTCACTCACTCACTCACTCACTCACTCACTCACTCACTCACTCACTCACTCACTCACTCACTCACCTCACTCACCTCACTCACCTCACTCACTCACACACACACACACACACACACACACACACACACAGACATGCACACACACAAACCTACTACTCTTCACACACACAGACACACACACACACAGACACACACACGCACACACAAACTTTCTACTCTTCCCACATTTGCTGTGTTTGCATCTGCTCACCCTATGCTGGCCTGGTTTGCTGCTGTCGCTATTATCAAATCTCTGCATATTAGCTTTGGCCAGCGACCTACATCTTCAGGCCAGAGAGAAATGCACACACACACACACACACACACACGAATATAAACTCCACAGGAAGTGAACTTTGCACCATTTCCCAGTGCAGACTAACACATGTGGAGCATAGCTGACTCTCTCAGTCCAGAGTAGAAGGTGTGTGTGTGTGTGTGTGTGTGTGTGTGTGTGTGTGTGTGTGAAAGGGTGGGGTTAGGTGAGGTCGCTCACGGGAGGGGGACTGCAGAAAGGCGAGTCATTCATTGACAGAAGTCAAGAAGTGGATCCTTAAGAGGACTGAGTGGTGTGTGATGCTGAGCGGTGTGTGTGTGTGTGTGTGTGTGTGTGTGGTTTTGTTTGCACGTTTGTAAACGATGGTGTGTATATCCATTTCTGCTTTATATATATGTGTATGTAAGAGTGTGTGTGTGTGTATGCTCTGTGTGAGTGTAAGAGTGTGAATGTTTTGGTATGTTTGTGTGTGTGTGTGTGTGTGTGTGTGTGTGTGTGTGTGTGTGTATGCTGTGTGTGAGTGTAAGAGTGTGTTTGTGTGTGTGTGTGTGTGTTTTTGCTCATCTAAACAAGGCCCACTCTGTGCAGTCTGCCCTTAGGCTGGGCCTGCTTGAAGCTCCCTGCCCTCCTCACTCTCTGCTCTCCCTGTGCGCCTTGGCCCAGCTACACACACACACACACACACACACACACACACACACACACACACACAACCTCTCTCCGTCTCTCTCTCTCACACTCACCCCACACACACAAACACACACACACACACACAGACAAGGGCAGTCATTGTCTTAAGCAGCAGTTGTGTTTTTGTGTGCGCGAGAGAGAGGTTGTATGTGTGTTGTAAGAGACTGTGTGTTTGTGTGTGTGTGTGTGTGTGTGTGTGTGTGAGAGAGAGAGAGGAAGACAGTAGGGGGTCAGAATGCTGCCATGCTCATAAATGCAGAAAGCTTTCTTTGTAAAAAAAAAAAAGAAAAAAAAAGTGTGCTGGATGCCATATGGATGTTTTCAAGCAGGCGTGCAAGGGCAAAGGAGAGGAAGAGGTGTTGCGTGTGTGTGTCTGTGTGTGTGTCTGCGTGTGTGTGTGTGTGTGTGTGTGTGTGTGTGTGTGTGTGTGTGTGTGTGTGTGTGCAGCCTGCACGACACGTGTGAATATTTATGTGTGGGTGGCTATGATTGTGCAATCTGTCTAGAGAGCTACTTTGTGCGTTTGTATGTGTGCACATGTGCATGTCCAGAGATCCCTTCGTGTTTGTTTGTGTGTGTGTGTGTGTGTGTGTGTGTGTGTGTGTGTGTGTGTGTGTGTGTGTGTGTGCACCTGCAGTTTCTTAACGGATGTTTACCTGTGTGACCTGCCTGTTTCTTGGAAAATGCATCATTATTCTGACTTCAAGCAATCACATATTGTTCTTCTTAAGGTTTATTAATATTAGTATTATTATAATGATTATAAATATTCGTATAATTAGTATAAATAATACAATCTGAACAACAACCAAAGCATTATGCACAATAAAGCACAATGCTTAAAACAATATTGTAAAACAGATCATAGTGAAATTAATAATAATAACCTTAATAATATAAAAATTAGGGGTGGGAATCTCTTCGCACCTCACGATTCGATTCAGAGGTCAACGATTCGATTATAAATCGATTATCGATTCGATTATAAATCGATTATCGATTATCGATTTTAAATCAATTTTGTAATAATTTTTTTAATTTTCTTTTTTTACATCCATTTTATGTTGAATTGCAAGCTGCATCGATTATTGCATTGCTCATAGAAAGTCAAAATTGTGCCAAGAAAAGCTTTTTCTCTAATAAAGAAAATAGAGAAGGTAATTCATCTGTTGATTATCTTTAATTATCAAACACAAAGTAAGAAGTGATTTTAGACTCTCAGTTGCAAACTCAAATGATTTAAAAGTCGAAATGCATCGATAATCGTTTTATCGGTTTAGAATTTATTATCGATAATCAATTTTAAACCGATTATCGATTTTAAACCAATTATCGATTATCAATTCTAAACCGATAAAACGATTATGGATGCATTTCGACTTTAAATCATTTGAGTTTGCAACTCAGAGTCTAAAATCACTTCCTACTTTGTGTTTGATAATTAAAGATAATCAACAGATGAATTACCTTCTCTATTTTCTTTATTAGAGAAAAAGCTTTTCTTGTCACAATTTTGACTTTCTATGAGCGATGCAATAATCGATGCAGCTTGCATTTCAACATAAAAATGGATGTGTAAAAAAAAAAATATTTTTTTTTTATTTCAAAATCGATTATTAACTTCTGAATCGAGACAGAATCGTTTTAGAGAGAATCGAGAAGAATCGATTAATCGATTTTTTCCCCCCACCCCTAATAAAAATGTGTGTGCTTGGTGCATGGATGTGTGTGTGTGTGTTTGTGTCTGTGTGCCTGTCTCTGTATGTGCATGGGTGTGTGTGTGTGCGCATGAGCGCTCCATATGTGCCTATGTATGCATTTGTGGTTTCAGTCTCCTGGCATGGGCCCCTGTCCCAGCTTTGTGTGTGTGTTTGTGTGTGTGTGTGTGTGTGTGTGTGTGTGTGTGTGTGTGTGTGTGTGTGTGTGTGTGTGTGTGTGTGTGTGTGTGTGTGTGTGTGTGTAGAATGCAAGTAGGCATGATTGGGAGTGTAACACAGACACATAGAAACCAACTCATTGTTAGAAGAGACATCAGTACAGACTCAACAGCCCCATGTGCCTTCCGAGATATGCCGTTTTCTGTTCCTCATGAGAAGAACAAAGTCTCAATACCTGAACTGAAGGTTAACTAACATCCTGAAAAAATACACTGATATTTTATGCCAGGGAAAGCCTAAGTTTTATGCCAGCGAAGGCTTATTTGCATGAAAAGTAGCAATGAATGAGGCATTAGTCTGTTTGCAGACAGCAGATAATACAGCAGTCATATGTTTTCACTTGCTTGGCATTTCAAAGGCTGTCAATACTAACCCTAGTATGAGATGACCACCACAGATAAAGTACTTTAAATTCTTTAAACTGAATTGCATTAATTTACACTGTCGAAGCGCATTCTTTGTAGATGCCTAAAGCGTCAATGCTGAAAGGTGTTCCGGAATAATCTGTGTGTTTTTTTCCTTCACTGCAGGTTCTCCCAGATGGACTGCGACGGCCATCTTGCCCAGTGCCTGTCCGAGATGAACACAGACATGATGTGGTGATCCTTCTGTGTCTCTGTGTGTTTGTGTGTGTGTGTGTGTGTGTGTGATTGTGAGTGTTGGTGGTTTAGTGGGCGAGAGAGAGAGACTTCTACTGTTTGTTGTTGGATTAAAATTTGGATTACAAATTAAAATGGCATAGTACTGTCTGTCTGTGCATGACGTCATTCGTTACGTTAAACTCTAAGAGAGACACATCTAGAGTTAAAAAGAGAGACACATCTAAAAAGAGACACATCTAGGACCCAAATGTGACCGGGGAAACGGCAGCCCCAGTGCACTGTTGCACAGTAAAGGACATGCTTCAGAGCAAGTGTTAAAGGCACTCATTCTCTGTCACACACACACACACACACACACACACACACACACACATTCACAGGCAGCCCAAACGCATTGATGCACAATAAAGATACGCTTCAGAGCGATTGTTAAGGGCCGAAAATAATTTGTGAAAGTTTTGGCTAAAGCTGACCAAAAACATTTTAGAGCAACCCCTTTAAACTGAATGACCAATCACGAAACGAGATTATGATGGAAGATGGTGGCAAAACGCAGCGGTTTGTGGACAACGTTTACAAGGAATGCTTTAACAAGGAATAAACTTGTCCTTTGTCTGTTGTTAATACATAACATTGTATGAACAATTAACAATTTACACGTTATTGTAGCTAGTCAGATCTGTTTTAAAATACCATAGCCACAACCCTTTGAGCTGACTGTTATATAGTTAATCAGGGTATGCTATTTGAAGCCTGTGAAAAACAATGTTTTGCTCACTTAGATTCCATGACAAACAAGTGCTATTTTAGTTGAGATCTACAGGCCCTGCAGGCCCTCATGTCCATTGGAGACACTGTATGTAGGACTAGAATGTAGAATGTCCAAACATGCATTACATATTTATATATTAAAACATATATTCAACATACTGATACATATTCAATTTAAAAATCTCAATTTGCCTAATGGAACACATTTGCAATTTCCGAGCTAGGAACTTAAATGGGAAATGTACATCTTCCATCTTTGCTGAAATGTGCTGTCTTCAGCAGACATTCTCACACTTGCTGCCGTGTGACATGTGGGTGCATACAAGGTCAGAGGTCACCTCTACCTACGTTTCAGGAAGGAAACCCGGTTTTGCTTAGTCGGCAACTTTCACTCCTTTCCTAAATAAAATGTGAAAGAATGATGTCACGCTTTTACTGCAACTACGTGTTAGGTAATTATGTTTGCGCAACATCAATTGTATCCTTTATTTGTCGTTTTTGCCTTTTTACATTTTATTATTAAGGGAACAAACTGCAGGCTGTATGGTGCAGTCGATACATCCAGAACTCCAGCAGAAACAGACAGGTGAGCGAAAGCCTGTTTAGCTCAGTGTTGACTCAACGGGAGAGAGTGGACATAGAATGGAATTAATTTGTGTAAAACAAGGCCACTGGTGACTGTATGTGTAGATAGACTGACCATATGGGGGATTCCAGATGGCTTTCTGATAGGCGCATTCAAATGTTTCCTTCAGAGAAAAATATGTTGCCACGCCTATACCCTTAACCCAGGCCTCGTAAGGAGTTTCGTTTATCGCAGCAGTTTAGTCAACCAGCCTGGGCGACATAGGCCGTTTCCTACCGCCGTTTTTGGGCCTTCTGATAGAAATGTCCCTTAGAGAAATCTCTGGCACCATCTTTTAGGGCATTCTGATTGGTCAAGGCAGCTCCCTAAGCCCTCTGTTTAACGCTCACTGAGCCTTTCGTCTGGACACATGTGTCCTTGTGAGTGAGGATATGTATGATGAAAGTAGCACAATGGAGGAATTGCTAACGAGATGCTAGCGGCTAAACCTAGAGAAACCTCTTTACATTTGCTTACTTAGACACTTTGACAAACTACTGAGTCAACAAGGTCCCTCACACAGTCAAACATCAAGCAAGTGCAACACAAGACAAAGCAAGACGGCAAATAGTTCGGCAGACAGTAGTAACCGGGCGGCTTCAGGCAAACTTACATAAGGCAGTAATATGCCTACGGACCCTTGTATGGAAATGGCACGGAGGTGATCCTCCATATTAAACGTAATTGTAGCGCCCTAATTTTTTAAAGCTGTTATTTTAAGGTAAAACTGCTTATCCTAACCCTAACCCTGAAGTACAATTCCTACATAATGCCACTTTAAGACTTAGCGGGGAGTTAATAGTGAAGTGTAACACAGGTCTGGTTAGAACAGTTGACTGAAGTAAGTTTGCATGAAGAGCTAGCCCATATGTGTACACACATACACTTTCATTCATGAATCTGCAGGATGAAGTGTACACACACACTCATACATCTGTATGACTAAGTTTACACACACACACACACATGCATCTTTAGAACTATTTGTTCACACACACACACACGCATGAATCTGTACAATTACTGATACACACACCACACACTAACAAGGGCTGAACTCGCACTTTCCCCCCAAGGAACACGTGCTCATAATTTGTCTACGAGCGCATAAAGAAGTTTATGGAAATGGATCAAATAATATGTCTTTTCGTAGTGAAGGGATACCAGGAGACGTTTACAAACAAAATTATTTAATTTATTTGAATACAAAAAGTAGGTTTATAATTATTTCAGATTCAGACTATTTATTTAATAACTATGTCATTATTAAGCAATAAGCCCCAAGAGGCCGTGCTTTGCGCTGATTTTAGAACAGGGGAGTTCGCGTCGTGCCTGACAACTTCCCTTACCTGTTCTAAAACCAGCGCAAACCACGGCCTCTTAGGGCTTATTGCTTAATTAACTCTTGGTATTTGCACACCTATGAAGAGGGGTAACCCCAGTTTTTTTGACTGTGTAACACTGGCATATCAATTCACCACGACTGTATGAGGTTTATTTTTAACTGTCGTGTTGTGAAAGAGATACAAATCAGCGAAGCAACGGAAGTACAGAGTCTCGCAACATAAGATGTCCGAAATAGCTTTTAGTACCGTTACACTACATTTAGGCAAACAAAAAAAAAACAGTGATTTTACAGCTACGGTTCAACAGAATCCTGGGATATGCTAGCTTGGCCACAATAGTTATGGAACTTACAACTGGGCTTTGGCCATAGCAACCATTCAAGTAGATCCAGTAACGGCAGCTTTTCCTGTAATTTAAGAAAACTATGTGTGGCAGAAAGAAGGTGTTCTACCAACAACAAGTCTGTGTTGGCGATACAAAACGTAGAAATTATACTCGCAAGTAAATATGGTTGAAAACGTGGTTTTAGCGGGATAATGGACTTCACAGCGTTCTTGTAGCAGAAAATAATGCACTCTGCTTTCCATAATGGTTGCATTTCCACCATGAACGTGCATTATTTTCTGCTACCCAAATGCAGTGACGTCTGCTATATTTAAAAACACCTTTAAAGTCCGAAACAAAACAGTCTGCTTAGTCCGTTTAGAAAAAAAGGATATCACTGGTCCAGCAGCTTTTTCTTGGGCGGAATTTTGTAAATACCTTTTATTCGCACCTAAATACATTTTAATGTTTGTACACATCTATTTTGTAGTCGCCAATGCCAGTGAGTGAAACACTAGCACTCTGGAGCCCTGCACATGCATTTGTAGAGTGAAGTGCTTCATCTCAGGCTGAAGTCATATAAAAACACCTTACGGAGGATAATATTTATGAACCGCACCATCTGTTGGTCATGAGACTATTAATGGTTTATAAACACTTATTTTGGTTTATAAACCATTCATTCTATTTGTTTAAAATATTTACTTTGGTTTATTAACCATTAATATGTCAAATGCTTTCAAAAGAATTTTAGGATTTTAGTGATGATCTACAAAATACACAAGCAGATCTTTGTAAACATTACAAAGATGATGAAGTGGGAATCAATGTGAACACACACACGCACGCACACACAGGGAGAAAGCACCCTTTAACTCTTAAAAAAAAAAGAGCTGTGTAATTAAAACTACCTCATAATTACCCTCATTACACACTCATGGTTGTGCTTTCAAAAGTCACAAAACATACTGAAATGACCAGACGCACTCAACACACCCCCACAAACACACCATTTATAATGAACATATTTACTGGTTTACCATTGTTATCTAAGATGTTAATATCCAGCCTGTATGGCGTGGCGTTGCCACAGCGCGGCCCAGCCTCCCCTCCAGAGCTCCAGCCTCCTCGCCCCCCTCTGGCCCCCCTCTCATCATATACTCTTTTCATGAATTAGACTCATCATTTAGAAAAACAGAAACATTTCAGATATAAAAACATCTTCTCCTTGAGCATATCTTGACAGATTAGAACATTTGCTTTGGATTTGACAGAAAAAAAAAAAGAAATAAGAAGAGAAAAATAGCAGTTTTTTTTTCATTTGGCAAGAATCAATAAAATCATTTAATGTCCTGTTTTCCTTTTTAAAAAGATTATTCTTTAAGGAAACAAACAACCAGTAACTACAGATCAGTGGAGCGGCGTTCAACGTTCAACGTATTGCGTGTCAGAGATATGGAGGGGGTGAGACCGTGCGTGTTGAGACCATGGCGAGAATGTGGAGAGATGACAACCTCTGCCTCAAACCTTTTCACCACCACTACTATCATCATCATCATAATAATAATAATAATAACAATTATAATTACATTTTGTTGTACAGTGGTGCACATTAAGCAGAAGAAATGTCTTTTAATGCAGCAGTTCTCACAGGTCATTTCAAACACAAGAGCAACGGACTTCTGTCTTTAACCCAGCGGACTCCGTACAGGCACCGACGTAGTCGGCCCGGGTTTTGGGCCCGTCTCGAGACAGATTGAGCTGCCGTGTGGTTCTGTTAGGTTCTGAAGGTCTTGGACGTACGGACAGTACAGCAAACTCCTGGAAACAATCATTAGGCTTTTTAAAAGACAGTCCATCAGTTGGTCCTGTAGTGAAAACAATGGTGTCACATTTCATCGTGGGTCGTTAGTCCTTGTTTTTCATATTTTTTTCCCCTCTTAACCAGACAATCAGAGCCAGAGTGGCTGTGGAGAGCAGAGGTGATGGCTAATGGAAGTGAGTAATGGCAGGGGGACAGAGGAAGAGTAGGGGGAGTCGGTCGGTTTGCGTCGAAAGTTTTCCTCTCTTAGGAAAGAGCACCCATCCCTGCTTACATATGTATCAAGGCTCATCTCGAGATATGTGCTCTTAGAGCGACTCTGTTCTTCAATGTAATCTCAGTCTTTTCCTCTGTGCTCTCTCTCTCTCTCTCCATCTCTCTCTCTCTCTTCATCTGTCTCTCTTTCTCTGTCTATCGCTATCTGCTCCTGCTGGTCTTTGTAGTTCACCAATCTACTC
>NC_137921.1:8071953-8074453 GCF_963457725.1 Sprattus sprattus | reverse complement strand
TACGCTTGTTTGTGTGCATTAATACACACACACACACACACACACACACACACACACACACACACACACACACACACACACACACACACCCCCCTTGAGGTCACATGTATAATAACTCAGATCAGTGCTCTGTTGGTCACCCATCCAAAGGCAACACCAGGCGATGAACACCACAGATACACACACACCCTGAAACACACACACACATACACACCAGGCGATGAACACACACCCTTGAGACAAACTGCAAGCCTTGCATGGGGTCTCCACAACCCTGCAACACACACACACACACACACACACACACACACACACACACACACACACACACACACACACACTCACACACACACACACACTGGACAGATCCAGTTTTACGAGTCGAGTTGCAACATCAGGACTATGGTGAAGATTAGGGCGACTGTAGCTCCATTAAAAAGAAAGAGAAAGAAGAGAGAGAGAAAGTGAGAGTGGGGGGGGGGGGGGCAAAGTGGGGGAAAGGGAGAGAGTGACGTTAGAGAAGAAAGAGGGAGAAAGTGAAGTGAGAGACTGAAAGGAAGAAAAAAATATCGTTTTTTGGTACATGACCAAAATAAACAATGCACTCACCAGTGAAAATATTTTTTTTCGAAGGGATGGGGGGTGGTAGTGCTGTTGGGGTCTAAAAGCATTACCAGATGCTGGATCTGTTCTCCCACACACACACACACACACAACATGTCCCCACGTATCCCCCCCCCCTGACACACACACACAATACACACGCCCACACACACACACAACACAAACACACACACACACACAACACCATGCACCCACAGCTACGTGGTCCCTGACCGCAAACACAACATAACACGGTTACAAGCATGACTTATGTCTGCCAGTTACGCCACAGTCAGACAGGCATACACACACACACTTAGACTGGCATACACACCCACACACACACACACACACACACTTAGACTGGCATACACACACACACACACACACACACACACACACACACACACACACACACACAATCCGAAAGAACAGAAAATCTTAATGGGTCCTGATTTTTTTCAAGTTAAAGGATTAAAAGGATATGTTCATACAATAACAACTACATTTTACGATGTATCCATTTATCCACAGGGATTTGCAGTGCAGCACACAAACACACTGGAGTCAGCTTCCCCTGCATTTAAACTCTAGTTTTCACATACCCTCAGCAAGGACTGCAAATGAAAAGAGTGTGTGTGCAAAGTGGAGTGAACTTATCTTATCACCCTCACCTCATCCTAGCTTATGTCTGTACCTGTACCTGTATGTGTACCTCAAGGGGTGTGTGTGTGTGTGTGTGTGTGTGTGTGTGTGTGTGTGTGTGTGTGTGTGTTCTCTAGCTTATGTCTGTACACATCTGCTGGACGATCACCCAGACGTCTCTGTGTACAGACCTAAAGACAGCACATATCACACTGATGTTTCTGAATGCAGACCTGAAGACTGAAGACTATTACACTGATCTCTCTGTGTGCAGACCTGAAGACTATCACACTGATCTTTCTGTTTGCAGACCTGAAGACTGAAGACTATCGCACTGATGTTTCTGTGTACAGACCGGAAGACTATCACACTGACAGACATCCCTCACACTCACACACAGCCCTCACATTGAGGCTCTTCACCATCAGGTTCCCTGTTTGGGTTTCCTTCATAATTCTGTTTAGATGTGCGATGTGGGATGTGTGTGTGTGTGTGTGTGTGTGTGTGTGTGTGTGTGCGCTGTGGGATGGTCTCGGACCCTACAGGGCTTCTTTACACAGACCCTAACAGAAGAGATCGGGAGCTTAGGGGGATCATACACTCCACATTTCTCACACACACACACACACACACACACACACAAAACTACTCAAATTCATATGGACCCTTAGAGAAAAGGTCTGTTGCTTGTTGAGTGGAGAAAAAAAAGATGACCATGTCAAGGCCCACCTCACATCCTCTTGAGCGGCCACTCCGTCTCCATTGGGCTCATTTCTTCACACCATGCTTTCATCCAGAGGGACTGGCCGCATGAAACAGGTATAGATAGACCCGAAGCGGGAGAACGGTCTGGAGAACGTTGTTAAGGGTTACTCTGGGAGATCTTCATCCTCTCATCCTCATCTCCATCTTTCTCATCCTCTCCCTCTCTTCCTCCCTCCCCCCCCCCCAAACCTCGCTTTCTCTCTCTCATTCTCTTTCTCCCTCTCACTTTCTCTTTCTCTCTGTGTCAATCCCACTCCCTTCTTTCAGCCGGGTGATGCACCGGAATCGGTGACTTTAATCCGGCAGACTAAGTCTTCACCAAGAACGGATTTAGTCCCTTTGTGTCCCATCTGCTTTCTTCGTCTGCCAGCTCCGTCAAACAAAAGGTGGTTTACATCATGTCTTCCCCCGCACGTCTTGCGAGAAGAGAGGGACATCAACCTTTTTCCAGATCTTTCTTTCTCCCTTTCTTTCTTTCTTTTAGTCA
>NC_137921.1:8054453-8056953 GCF_963457725.1 Sprattus sprattus | reverse complement strand
GTAATGTCTCATTCAACGTCTCCACAATGTCTCATGTAATGTCTCATGTAATGTCTCATTCAACGTCTCCACAATGTCTCATGTAATGTCTCATGTAATGTCTCATTCAACGTCTCCACAATGTCTCATGTAATGTCTCATGTAATGTCTCACTCAACGTCTCCACAATGTCTCATGTAATGTCTCATACAACGTCTCCACAATGTCTCATGTAATGTCTCATTCAACGTCTCCACAATGTCTCATGTAATGTCTCATTCAACGTCTCCACAATGTCTCATGTAATGTCTCATGTAATGTCTCATTCAACGTCTCCACAATGTCTCATGTAATGTCTCATGTAATGTCTCATTCAACGTCTCCACAATGTCTCATGTAATGTCTCATGTAATGTCTCATTCAACGTCTCCACAATGTCTCATGTAATGTCTCATGTAATGTCTCATGTAATGTCTCATTCAACGTCTCCACAATGTCTCATGTAATGTCTCATGTAATGTCTCATTCAACGTCTCCACAATGTCTCATGTAATGTCTCATGTAATGTCTCATTCAACGTCTCCACAATGTCTCATGTAATGTCTCATTCAACGTCTCAAAGTGTTTCCTTTCCCTTCATCCTGAGCTGTCTGCAAACCCTCCACCCTCTCTTACATACCTACTCCATAGCCTGTTGACCACAAGTCCTATGACTCTTTCTCTCATTTTCTCTCTGTCTCTTTCTCTTTCTCTCACTCTCTCTCTCTCTTGCTCTCTCTCCCCATCTCTTATTTATATTTCAGCACTGTAAGTATCCTGCATCTTTTACTGATTTTCACTTTGACCATCAAACTGAGGTTAGCAACGTGTCGTACAACACTTCGTCCAAACATACAAACACATTTGCTTTAAATTCATTCACAAGAATACACTCACCACTGTACTTATTTCATTACCGCATTGGTTAAGAATTAATGAGCAGTTCTCTGCAATGCTGTACTGCACACACTGCATGTCTCCCTCTCTCTCTCTCTCTCTCTCTCTCTCTCTCTTTCTCTCCTCTCTTCGATTCAAATTCAAAATCTCACTTTTTTACCTTCTCTTTCATCTTTTTTCTGTATCTCTTTCTACCAATCAATATACATATATTATTTTACTCTCTCTCTCTCACTCTCATTCTCTCTTTCACTAACTTTTTCCCTCTCCTCCACCCCCACCCCCAATTTCTCTCTATCTATCTATCTATCTATCCATCTCTCTCTCTCTCTCTCTCTCTCTCTCTCTCTCTGTTTCCCTTTTCTCTTCTCTCCTTCGCCACATAAGGCTTCTGACTAGCTGCATGCTTCAGCTCTGGAGCTTGGCACATTAGAAGTAAAAAAGCCCTTTCAAAAAAAAAAAAAAAAACAGCGCAGCGCAGCGTTTCGGGCCTTTGGAAGGCGTTCATTTAAAATTCACTTTCATTGGTAGTGGCTCTGCGTTGCGTTGGGCGCTAGCTTTGTTCTCCGCGGCTGTCGCCTCCTCTGCTTCTCTCGATGTTTAATTCATCATTACACCCCTCTGAGGAAAAAAAATATATAAATAAATAAAAGCTCGACCCGGGTAAACGAGTAAACCGCAGTGTTTGATTGGCCATGATGAGGACTTACGGCGACCCAAAATGAGAACCAGACACTTCCTCCTCTATTCTAGAGTGTTCTCCTCTGATCTAATTAAAGCTGGATCTGCACAGAACACTACGGAGAGGGGTTCAGCTACATGGGCGATCACACACACACACACACACACACACACACACACACACAAACACACACACAAAAAAAACACACACACATCACACTTCTTATTAGTCTGGATCCGCCCAGTAAACTACGGAGAGGGTTCAGCCGCATGGCATCTTGTTTCTAGGCCCGAGCAAGACACACAGCATGCCTGGAGACACACGCCATCTCTCTCTCTCTCTCTCTCTCTCTCACACACACACACACACACACACACACACACACACAGAGGCAGAGAGAGAGGGGATCACTTGTGAGTGATCTATTGCCGCCATAGCCCCTTACTTAGCTGGATCCGCCCATGAAACTACTCACATGAGCAAGACACTATCCTAACTGCCTCTGAACCAGCTGGGTCTGGTACACTAAGGACAGGGGTGGGTTCACTCTCGTAAGCAACCCATTACAAGCACTGCCTCTCAGCGGGCCAGATCCACTAGATCCACTAGATCCACCAGATGCCCTAGATCCACTAGATGCACTATATCCACTAGATCCACTAGATGCGCTAGATCCACTAGATGCACTATATCCACTAGATCCACTAGATGCACTAGATCCACTCGATCCACTAGATGCACTAGATCCACTAGATCCACTAGATCCACTAGATGCAACCAGTGAAGAGCAGAGGGGGCTCAGTGTCACGCACGATCTGCTGCCTTTGCTGCCCCTTAGTGAGCAGAAGAGATCACCCTCTCTACCAAGGCCTAAGGAGAGGACGCTGGCTCTCTGAGCAGAAG
>NC_137921.1:8024453-8036953 GCF_963457725.1 Sprattus sprattus | reverse complement strand
TTATTCACCATTTTATATTAATTCTCTATCCTTAAAGGGCTACAGGATAGAACTGTGGTTGTGTCGTCAGGCAGGCTAAAGAATGAACAAAATAAACTCTTTCATTCTGTCGTTTTGCCTCATGTTATCTAAGGAACTAGCAAGCTAGCAAGCTTAGGATCAGAAACAGCCATCAAGCTAGAGGATTCGGGCTCAGCAGCAATTGAATCAACTGTAACTGTTTTTTGAAACTGAATGTTAAAACCAAATGTTGCCTTTGTGGGCTATACATGCATGCCTAAAAACATGTGTGGCAACCGGGGTATAAGTGTCTTATAATGGCTGCCGAGGTGTCTTGTTATACGAAAATATTACACTTGGCAGAGGAACCTTCACTCCATTTCACAACAGAGTTCTTTGCCTCTGCCTCGTTCACCTTGGCGGCCGTTAGCCCTTACATAAGTCACAGACTCATCCCTTTATGTAATGTTTTTATGAGAATTAGAAAGAACCAAATTCATCATCCACACGATCCCCCAGACCTGCATAAACACTAGCAGGCTCCCAGCACATTCGTGATACAGCATGTGAAGACTAGCAGGTACACTGGAGCCGCTGATATTCCTGAAGGACAGTGTTTTACAAAGTGCTCTGGTGCTTGCCAATAAGGTGCATTCATTCAATGCTTCCCTCCAGTGGCTGAACTGCTAAATTGGTGATATCAAAAGGAATAGAACCAAACCCTCGTAAACCAAGGACAAGAACACTACTACCACTAACAAATGAAAACTACTGCCTGCGCCACTTCCTGGACGTATGAGAGAATCACATATAGAAGGCAAGTGAACTAAGCAGGGGAGCTTTCTGGGATGCACACATTGAGATTAGTGTATTAGTGTGCAGTCAATAACCTGGCATTTCTGTCGCACTGCCAACGACGGCACAGATGGCACAGTAACTCAAACAGGACTGAAACTTGAAACTCTTAATGTTTTAGTAAACAAAAGAGATTCACTACGGGATTTTGGAGTCACCTCAGTTAAAGATGAATGCTACCTAAATCGATTCACCCCACAGAATGTGGCCATATCAATGTACGCTGCAAACTATCAAATAATATGTATGTATATCTGGCTTCTAATGTAGAGTTGCAATGAAACAGGGACACAAAGATAGACAGGGAAAAGCCAGAGACTGAAGGGGAGACAAAGAGGAAGACTTAGAGGGAGAAATTATGAGAGAAAGAATGAGAGGAAGGCAGGAACACCCATGAGGAGGGATAAGGTTATTCTGGGACCCATCTAGAAGCTGAGCTGTCGTCTATTTTTCAATTACACACGGAGCATGAAGAGTGTGAGCACAGCGTTCCTACTCTTTGTCATCCCACCGAAAAACACTCACCCTCCTCATCCTCAACCTCTTCACACACACACACACACACACACACACACATAGACCACTCATTCTCCCCCACACACACACACACAGGTTAATGGCCTGAACACTGCTCCATCCCACCAACTCCAAAAAAAAGAAAGCCACAAAAGTGAAGGGAATAAAGGCTTTCAATGAATGAAAAAAATGAGCTCAGGCTTGAAGGCTTTTCATAAAGTACTCAAATCTGTGTGTGTGTGTGTGTGTGTGTGTGTGTGTGTGTGTGTGTGTGTGTGTGTGTGTGTGTGTGTGTGTGTGTGTGTGTGTGAGTGAGTCAGAGATAGAGATGTGTTTTTTCAGGATACCTAGAAAAAGGTGTGTGTCAGTGAAAAATGGCAATGTGTGTGTGTGTGTGTGTGTGTGTGTGTTTACCTTGCATGTTCTTCTGGAAGTTTCCTCTGTCTCTGCATATGGAACATGAGGTCTCCGCCATTAACATACTCAATCACCAAGAATAACCTGCAGCAATATCAACAACAGAACAGTGTGTAAGTTTCAAAATTGTACTCAATAACACACACACACACACACTGGCTCAGGGGTCTGAGCCACACACACACACAGGGTCAGGGGTCTGAGCCACACACACACACACACACACACACACACACACACACACAAGCACATATACACATACACGCACATATGTGCACACAAACACAAAATGAGTTGAAAAACAACATAAGTGGCCACATTAACTGAACAATTACTTCTACTGACAATCCAACCATAACAAATGAAATCCTGCTATTCCATTATTGGGTAGAACTAGTCTCCTATAAAATAACCACAAAGAACGTCAAACAACTAACAACAAACACACTTCAAGCACATACTAAACATGTTTTTTTATGTGAAAACTGTAAATGCTTCTAGACCCTCCTGACAAATGACAGAGAGAATGGTTGAGGGTATCTTCTGCGTCTGCAGAGGCTTTGTGTGGTCTGTGTATGAAATGTACAAAAAACATTAAAAAAAGAACTAAAAATCAAAACAAAATCACTTTTTAAGGGCATTGTTGTTATTGTGGCATTATGTCTCCTGCAGAGCCCACTGTGAACTGTTTAGAGCTTCATGATCAGGCCCACTACACAAGCTGTTGTGTTCGCTCAGGAAGCTGTTTACCCATGATGCTGACAGTGTGTGTGTGTGTGTGTGTGTGTGTGTGTGTGTGTGTGTGTGTGTGTGTGTGTGTGTGTGAGACATTGGGCAGATGTTTCCCAGGCCCCCGCTTTGATGTGTCAGTGGAAAAACGGCGGGAGGAAGAGAGAGGAGTGTTGACGAGGTCCCGCGGGGAGACGGAGCCGTCAGCACAAGCAACGACATGCAGCTGCAGCCGCACACACACACACACACACACTCACACACACAGACAGAGACACAGACACCCACACGCACACACACACACACACATCAAAACCTCTCTCTCACACCTCCTCTATCTTTCACACACATCAACACGCACACACACACACACACACACACACACACACACACACATCAAAACCTCTCTCTCACACCTCCTCCTATCTTTCACACACACACATTTCTCCTTAATCTACTCAATATGTGCACAAGACTGAGAGAGAGCCATGTGTGTAAGGATGGCCATGCCAGGTGATGATCCCTGGAGGAACCCAGAAGCCGAGAGGAAACACAAGGCCGGTATGATTGAGTTCAAGTAGATGGGTGACACACACACACACACACACACACACACACACACACACACACACACACACACACACACACACACACACACACACACACACACACACACACACACACACACACACACACACACACACACACACACACACACACACACACACACACACACCCACACACACACACACCAAGAAGACTCTCTGTAGGCAAGCGTTAGTGACCCGATTTGACTCGGGCAGCCATGCGTAGCCAGTGGAGGGCAGTGAGCAGTGGAGTGATATGCCCTTGAGAGAGCCATTGAAAACCACTGTTGCATTCTGGGCCATCTGTAAGGGTTTCCATGTGCATGCTGGGAGACCCACTCATGCAGTAGCCAAGGCAGGAGACAACCAGGGCCTGGACCTAAAGCTGGGCGGCATACTGAGTCAGCTGAGGCCTGATTTGTCTTACGGTGCATACTGCAAAGCGGCACACACAGGAGACAGGTGTACAGTGGTACAGGAGGTAGAGAAGTCGTTTAGTAATCATAAGGTTGCTAGTTCGATTCCCTGTCGAAGGGTCCTTGAGCAAGACACTGAGCCCCTCATTGCTCCTGATGTGCAGTGTGCCATCAGTGTAAATGTAAAATGTGTATATCTTGTAAGCCGCTTTGGATAAAAGTGTCTGTTAAATGACTAAATGTAAGGTGTAACAAGGTCAGAGAAGGATAGATGGTCATCCACCATGACACACAGGTTTCTCACAACCTTGCTTGGGGTGAGAGATGGAGAGGCGGTTTTAACTTTGAAAATTGTGATGGATAGATTTATTGGCTGACCAAGAGTTGACCAAGAGTTTCAGTCTTAGAGATGGTGTAGTTGAAGGTGGTGTTCGTCCATCCATGTGGATTTGTGGATCTGATAGACAAGCCGAGATCTGTGCCAAGACCGTGGGGTCATCTGGCAGCAATGACAGGTATAGTTGGATATCGTCGGCATTGCAGTGATATAAGAAGCCATGTAGGCAGATAATCGGACCCAAGGAGGTTGGTACAAAAAGCAGGGGCCCCAGCATTGAGCCTTGGGGCACCCCTTTTAGAGAGGCGATGGGATATGGACGTTTGTCCTTTACTTGGGGCACCCCTTTGGAGAGGGGGTGGGATATGTATCTCTGTCCTTGCCTTGGGAAAGGGGTGTTTGGAGAGGCGGTGGGGTATGGACGTTTGTCTTTGCCATGACACACTATCAGAACGCCCAGTGAGGCATGATACACACCAAGAGCGCGCTTGGTCTGAGATGCCCATTTCAGAGAGTATGGATAGCAGGATGCGGTGGTTCACCATGTCAAAGGCCGCTGATAGATCCAGAAAAGATAAGAACCAAGGACTGAGCATTAGCTCCGGCTGCCCTTAGGGCTGCTGTCACAGACAACAGAGTCTGGGTGGAGTGGCCGCTCCTAAACCTCTTTAAAGCCGACTGTTCTGGATCAAGGAGGTCATTCTGTGACAGGAATTCTGAAACCTGTTTGAAAACCGCCCTTTCGATAGTCTTGCATAAGAATGGAAGTGCAGAGACCGGCTGACAGTTGAGCAGGGGTTGAGCGAGAGCTGTTTTAAGAAGTGGTGTTACCCAACCCGTCTGAACTGTGCTGTAAAACGTTCCCCAACCCAGTGAAGCATTCATTACATGTGTGATGGCTGGCACAACGGTGGGAGATATGGCTTGGGGATGGGTTGGTAGGACTGTGGTCCAGTGGACACGCAGTAGGATCACTACTAGCCAATTGACATACACACACACACACACACACACACACACACTGGGTCAGGGGTCTGAGCCTCACACACACACACGCACATCACTACTAGCCAGGAGTTTTAATAAGCAAGCAGGAGGGGGAGGAAGAAATTGATGCGCCACTGACAGGCACCACCTCAGTGAGAGAGCAGCGAGAGTGATGCGCGCGCGCGCGCGCGTGTGTGTGTGTGTGTGTGTGTGTGTGTAAGTGTGTGTGTGTGTGTGTGTGTATGTGTGTGTGTATGTGTGTGTGTGTGTGTGTGTGTGTGTGTGTGTGTGTGTGTGTGTGTGTGTGTGTGTGTTTGTGTGTGTGTGTGTGTGTTTGTGTGTGTGTGTGTGTGTGTGTGTGTGTGTGTGTGTGTGTGTGTGTGTGTGTGTGTGTCTGTGTATGTAAGTGTGTGTGTGTGTGTGTGTGTGTGTGTGTGTGTGTGTGTGTGTGTGTGTGTGTGTGTGTGTTTGTGTGAGTCTCTGTGTGTCTGGTGGAGTCAGTGGTGGACTGAGCCATATTTTAAAATACCAGACACACAATAATAGACATCTACACACAAAAAAGCACTCAGACATAAATGTCACAGACACAAACAACAATACATAGTCAAGCCCCAAGTGCACCAAAGGAAGGAAACAAAACAGACATATGCACTTACAGCAGATGCCTGAGACAAACTCACACACACACACACACACACACACACACACACACACACACACACACACACGCATGCACCTACAGCAGACCCCTGAGACAAACTCACACCTGCACACACTTACAGGCACATACATACATGTACATTCACAAACACACAGGCGTGTAAGTACAAAACAGAGAATTCTCCCATTCATTTGCACAAAGGAAAGCATTTACACACACCCAATTACACACACACACACACACACACACACAAACTCACACAGAGTAATTACACACACACACATTCATAAAGTGTAGATGCAGTCACTCAAAATTACATGCACAAAGAACACTTAAACACGGCCCAGGCCCACACACACACACACAAACGCACACGCAAACACACACACAGATAGAGAGAAAGGGGAGAGAGGGAGAGAGAGAGAGAGTCAGAGAGAGAGAGAGAGAGAGAGAGAGAGAGAGCACCAGAGAGAGAGAGAGAGAGAGAGAGAGAGAGCACCAGAGAGAGAGAGAGAGTTCACTGGAGCCAGTAGTTGTGAATGGAAAGCATACTTCATTAATAGGCCCCATGACAGGAACGAGCTGGGACCTGTCAGCTATGCATCAGAGACCAAACACACACCTACACACACACACACACCTACACACACACACACATATTCACACACATACATACACACACACACACACACACCCTCACATACACACACATACACACACCGACACACACACACACACACACACACCTACACACCTACACACACACACACATATTCACACACATACATACACACACACACACACACACACCCTCACATACACACACATACACACACCGACACACACACACACACACACACACACACACACACACACACACACACACACACACACACACACACACACACACAAACACACACATACACATACTCACACACACACACACACACACACAAACCCACACATACACATACACACACTCACATTCACACACACACGCACACACACATTTGATTGCTTTTATTTGGATCCACAAGACAAGCGACAAGTTACAGGATCCAAATACTTTGGGAAGAGTCTTTGACAGGGTGACAGGTCTGATAGGCTTACAAACTTTTATCAGTTCTCTTAATACTGTAACACTCAAGAGTCAAGGATAAACAAAACATCTTCGACTCCATATTTGCTTGCTACCAATGATAGCTGAAACAGAGCAGAATTTTGCTAGTTTTTTTGCCCCCTTTTTATGCAGCCCCCCCATCTGCAGCCCTCTGACAACATTCTTATGTACATGGCCTAAACTTCCAAAGACAAGAATTATTAATCTACAGTCATATCCCAGCTGGCGAATGAGTTCCATTAATGATTGATATTTCAGTAGCTTGGAATAATAGCAAGTCTCCATATACAAATCAAAACAGCAGCCTACTTCAATAATAAATACAGAGTTCACAGATTCATTTACAATTACAATATCTGGGGTGTTTGGAATGTTTTTAAAGTACTCATTGTCAAGTATATTATGATGAAACCAGTTCAATTTCACAGTGCTATGAAGGTAAAACCTGCCATCATGTCTTAGGCTTTGTAAGTCTTTTGCAACCAGATCTACCAAACGGTCGTGCCTGGCCACATACTGTCCTTTGTAGAAATTACATCCATTGAGTATGTGAGCCACAGTTTCTTTTTCCTGATAGTTTGTATGCAGTATACACACACACACACACACACACACACACACACAAACAGAGAGAGAGAGAAACAGAGAGAGAAGAATCACGCACACATAGAGAAAGAGTAAGCCCAAAGACACATACACCTACACTGAAGCAGACACGCAGATAGATACACACAAACAAACACACACACACACACACACACACACACACACACACACACACACACACACACACACACAAACACTTACACACTCATATCACACAAACTATGGGACTCTGTCCTGACCTGTGGGTAACCTGAAGCCCTATGTGTAGAAGATGCACACCTGGTTTAACCCAGACACAGGTCTCTGTGTGTGTGTGTGTGTGTGTGTGTGTGTGTGTGTGTGTGTGTGTGTGTGTGTGTGTGTGTGTGTGTGTGTGTGTGTGTGTGTGTGTGTGTGTGTGTGTGTGTGTGTGTGTGTGTGTGTGAGACAGTGTGAGTGTGTGAGAGAGAGAGAGATAAAGAGAGGGAGAGAGAGAGCGAGAGAGACAAGGGACAGATTCTTAGGAAGCCTGCCTTGTAGTCATCATTGTACGCTTCAGTAATGATAGCATTTAAACCACACTTTAGAGGATGCCTGTAGGAATAAATCTCAGAAGTGTGTGTGTGTGTGTGTGTGTGTGTGTGTGTCTGTGTGTGTGTTTTGAGATGAAACTGTGTGATATGAGATGTGTTTACAGAAGAGGTTTTCCGAGAAGAAAAGATAAATCTGTCATGAGCTGCCTAACAATGCTGCTGACAGAGGGTACATTGGGCATTCGCACACACACACACACACACACACACACACACACACACACACACACACACACACACACACACACACACACACTCGCACACACACACACACACACACACGTATGTACACACACGTGCATCAACACAGACACAAACATGCATCCATGTATTCACACACACAGCCAGAGCAGGCATTCATCCACACAAACCCGCACTTCAAGGTTGTCAAATTTCAGGGTGGTGCTTGGCATGGGATTGAGCTTGAATACTCTCTGAAACCTTTCAGAGACACACACACACACACACTCGCACACACACACACACACACACACACACACACACACACACACACACACATACACACTCGCACACACACACACACACACACACACGTACGTACACACACGTGCATCAACACAGACACAAACATGCATCCATGTATTCACACACACAGCCAGAGCAGGCATTCATCCACACAAACCCGCACTTCAAGGTTGTCAAATTTCAGGGTGGTGCTTGGCATGGGATTGAGCTTGAATACTCTCTGAAACCTTTCAGAGACACACACACACACACACACACACACACACACACACACACACACACACACACACACACACACACAGGGCAGAGTCCACACAGCTTTTCACCGAGAACAAGACGAACGAGACGCACAAGTCTACATCTGCACACGGCTACATATGACTATTCCACACACCTAGTCACTGAAAACCAGACGTACAAGACCATCTTCTGCTCAAGACCACATGTGAATGGAGAGCAAATTTAAGCATGTCTGACTAATGTTTGGGCTAGGGTACAGGTGTGTGTGAAGAGTGTTTTTACTAAATTTGGGCCATGTTTGTCTTGCATCTTGGCCATGTTTATGGTGTGTGAGTGTGTATGTGTGTATATGTGTGTGTGTGTGTGTGTGTGTGTGTGTGTGTGTGTGCGCGTGTGTGTGTGTGTGGATGGGCTCTGTTTAACTTCAGCTTAAATTGTGTTTGGTCCATATAAGGTTGTTACAGTTTGGCCGTGCATTCATTGGTATTGTTCTGATTTGCATTCGGCCCATCTTTACAGTGTGTGTGTGTGTGTGTGTGTGTGTCGGTGTGTGTGTGTGTGTGTGTGTGTGTGTGTGTGTGTGTGTGTGTGTGTGTTTGTGTGTGTTTGTGTGAGTCTCTGTGTGTCTGGTGGAGTCGGTGGTGGACTGAGCAATATTTTAAAATACCAGACACACAATAATAGACATCTACACACAAAAAAGAACTCAACTTTATTGTGTGTGTGTGTGTGTGTGTGTGTGTGTGTGTGTGTGTGTGTGTGTGTGTGTGTGTGTGTGTGTGTGTGTGTGTGTGTGTGTGTGTGTGTGTGTGTGTGTGTGTGTGTGTGTGTGTGTGTGTGTGTGTGTGTGTGTGTGTGTGTGTGTGGTATGTGTGTGTGTGTGTGTGTGTGTGTGTGTGGAGCGGAGCATATAGTGGCGTCTTACCGGCTCTCGGTCTGAAAACAAGAGTGGAGCCCCACCAGGAAGGGGTTAGTGGAGGCCTGCTTAAACACGTGCTTCTCTGTCTGAACCCAGTCTATGTCCTTCACAGAGGAAAGAGAGAGGGAGCGAGAGGGAGAGAGAGGGAGAGAGAGGGAGCGGGAGAGAAAGGGAGGGGGGAATTGAAAAGGAGAAGATTAGATGAGGAATGCAGACTGTCATGCCCATCAGTAAAGCAGGTACAAGACCAGGCACACACACACACACACACACACACACACACACACACACACACACACACACACACACACACACACACACACACACACACACACACACACACACACACACACACACACACACACACACACACACACAAACACACACACACACACACACACACACACACACACACACACACACACGTGTGCATGAAGAAGTGAACTTTTGGTAAAGTTACCATACCAGACACCTTGCACAAATCAAGAGGGCACCAGGACGCACACACATACATACACAAAAAGAGGTTCTACATGTACACAAAAACACGCATGCACCACACACAGACACACACACACACAGACACACACACACACACACACACACACCCAAACACACACACACACACACACACACACACACACGAAAATGATCTTGCATTCTCACCCTGGGAAAGCTAACACACTAGAAGAAAGCTCTAACACCTGCTGATGCCAGTTGATTTCTGATCAGAGGAAGTCTGTCAAGCCTCAGGTCTGAGTGCTGCTCACAGGCCAAACAGGTGTGTGTGTGTGTGTGTGTTTTTTTCTGTCTTTCAGAACAGGTTATGTCATTTTCACCAGCAACAGGTACACAAAGCAATAGAGTTTGCCCTATTAAAAATATTAACTCTCTAAAAAATATATATATTTTATCATATATTTTTTATCATTTTACAAAGTTCATTGTTAACTACTTACTAACCGAGAGTGAGGTCATGCAGGGACATATCAGACTGAAGCTGTAACGTATCTACCAAGCGATAGCGAGGTTGATACGGCAAAGCCGAAGTCTGATACGTCCCTGCATGACCGAACGGTCGAGGTTAGTAAGTTGTTTATTATATGGCATTTTTAGCTCTTTTCATTTTGAGAATAAATGGTAATTGTAAATAGAAAACATGTTGTTTTGTTCAGCTCTCAAGTCTTCTCACGACACAGTGTGTTTCAGGTGTTGCCTAGCAAACAATGACTTTCTAACTTCAAGTTACAATGATCAATAGAAAACGGACAACAGGGCTCAGCTTAAATGGCTTTAATTTACAGTTAATCACAAGGTTTTCAAACTATAGTAGTCAAGTCTCGTCACTTTCAATAACACATTTTCGCTGCTTCTGAATTGTACTGACCTGTACTAAGTCCTATAAAGTATTACCCGATATCAAAATGTTCACGAATTCTTGAGTCTTTATTCTTCAACTGTCATCAACTGTCATGGTACCACGACATTCAACTATTTTCCTGTTCTCAGATAATTTCATAATAGGAGTCCTGATTCTATCACTACTTATAATGACATGCTCATGGCTGTTGATATATCGCTTATTTTTAAGGATGTAATGTTTAGTACTTGGTACATGGTATCGTTAATTTTTTAAGATGACGTCAGTGGAGGGCAATAAGAATACTTATCAGACCGCAGACCGGCAAGGACGTCAATACGCGGCTGGCATGACTATCCATTAGCCAATCAGAATGCTTGTACTGTCGTTGCCATATAATAATTAGTTTAATTAATCAACGTATTCATATTGTTTTGGTTCAGGATTAATAAATGACAGTCTTCTTCAAGAGGCATGATTGCCATTTGATAAAACTGTGATATCCGCAGTGAACTGAGACGAGTGCATCCTTTACTCTTTGCAGTTGTCACAGCGGCGCGCGTGCCAGATGTTCCAGATGTTTGCGGGGGTAATTTCAGATGTCTAGTAAATGTTAACCATCAGCCGCCTCTTCCTCTGCGGGCCAAAACTGCAGGTCCTGAAACTTGGTTCCACGGTTTCTATTCCTATTTCTCTGCCGCGCTTCATGAAAATGGCTTAATGAGAAGTCTAAGTCCACGAACGAGCTGTTTCCACCTGACTGGGTCACTCTGGTGTGTGTGTGTGTGTGTGTGTGTGTGTGTGTGTGTGTGTGTGTGTGTGTGTGTGTGTGTGTGTGTTGTGTGTGTGTGTGTGTGTGTGTGTGTGTGTGTGTGTGTGTGTGTGTGTGTGTGTGTGTGGGGAGTCTAAGTCCACGAACGAGCTGTTTCCACCTGACTGGGTCACTCTGGTGTGTGTGTGTGTGTGTGTGTGTGTGTGTTTGTGTGTGTGTGTGTGTGTGTGTGTGTGTGTGTGTGTGTGTGTGTGTGTGTGTGTGTGTGTGTGGGGAGTCTAAGTCCACAAACGAGCTGTTTCCACCTGACTGGGTCACTCTGGTGTGTGTGTGTGTGTGTGTGTGTGTGTGTTTGTGTGTGTGTGTGTGTGTGTGCATGTGTGTGCATGTGTGTGTGTATGTGTGTGTGGAGTCTAAGTCCACGAGCGAGCCGTTTCCACCTCACGGGGTCACCATCATAAGCCCTGGTGATTAGGCTAAGTCATCACAGCTGGGATTCTCAGAAGCCATTGTTCTGGGGAAACCATTGTTCAAGTGTGTACATGTTTCACCCAAACACACCTTTACTGATTCAAAGGCTGGGAAATACAACTGCAGAGGTCAATGAATGTTTTTTTAATCATTATTACTATTTTTATTTGTATTATTATTACACTATAATAATACTAAATAATAATAAATAATTAATTTTATTTGTTAAGCACTCTTCATTCTAGGCAGAATCTCAGAGTGCCAAAGGACAAAAGGACAGTTTAAGAAAATATATACATTTTTTAAAAAGTAGGAAATGCCTTTATGAATAAAAAGGTTTTAAGGCCGGTCTAATACTAATAATAATGTTAACATTATTAATATCATTTTTGTTAAAACAAGGCCTCTCAATCCCTCTCCTGGATCCCCCAATACCCCCTGTTCTA
>NC_137921.1:8009453-8014453 GCF_963457725.1 Sprattus sprattus | reverse complement strand
AGATGGAGGGACAGAAAGAGATGGAGAGAGGGGGAAGTCAAAAGAAACAGAGAGAGAGAGTCAGCTGTAGACAATAACAGGCGAATAGAATGACATTAGGCCATCATACTTCTATAGTTCATAGCTCTATAGGTGATGCTCTATTCCATTCACATTTCTACCAATCGGTCAATTCCAAGTTAACCCAAGCAACCCATTACATGGCTGCAGGTCAGCTCTCTGAAGACCAAGCAGTAAAATGTCAAAGTGCTGTTATGCTAAATATCAGCACTCATGGAATGCATCTCATCCCGTAACGAACCGTTTTATGATGCCCATGATAACATTAGCCATAAGCTAATCGCCCATTAGGGGTCAGGGTGTTTTCACGGCAACCGTAACCGTGGTCACAGCAGGTTCAGTCTGAGGTCTGGCACTAATCTGGCATGGACCCCAGTGTCTGTGTGTGTGTGTGTGTGTGTGTGTGGTATATACAGTTCTAACCCCTCATCCGGGCCATGACCCTACTCTAAATCCCGCCTCTGCTGCTTACTCCATTCCAATCCAACCTCTCTGAGTCAGTGCTAAGTGTTAGCGTGCAGCATACACTCAATAAGGAGGACACAGACACTGAAAGGCATCTGCCCCTAATCTGCCCCTGATCTGCCCCTGATCTGCCCCTGATCTGCCCCTGATATGCCCCTGATATGCCCCTGATATGCTGGGTCTGGGCCGATTCTGGGCCAGTTATGGGCCCGATCTGCTTTCATGTCTGCTGCTTTGAGTTCAGTGGAATTACACTGACCAAGTAGACGCTCCCATAATTGTTTTCCGGCATATGACTGACTGCATCACTCTGTTGCACTTCTTTCACCTCCTCTCTCTCTCTCTCCCTCTCTCTATCCATCTCCCTGTTGTTCTCCACTGATCTTAGTCTCTCTCTCTCTCTCTCCTTCATCATTCTGTCTTCCCTCACCCTTATCTCTCCATCACTCCCTCCTTCCTCATCGGGCCACGTCTGTTTCCCCGCCAGGCAGGTCTGAGCTGAACAGTGATGTATGTCAGCTCTCATTAAGGTGGTCATTAGTGAGAATTAGAAGGGCTCACCCATCTCTCGGTCTTTCTCTTATTCTCTCTCTCTATCTCTCTGACTCTCTCTCTCTCTATCTATCTGCACATGGACTAAGTGAATGGGAAAAGTGTTGTGAGTGAGTGATGAGTGTCGCCGCTGTGCTAGAAACTCTTCTTCTCTTTTCTATCTTCCGTTCTAGATATTTTTCCTTTATTGTTTTGAGGGCCTTCAAATACTTTTACCGCTATACAGTGTACAGTATCTTTTTTCTTCTGTCTTTCCTGGGCGTCTGCTTCTGGGAGCCTGGCTGCCTCAGGTATACAGAAGTTTGTTCTCTTTACGTGGCAGCACGCTATTTTAATAGCCTCTACATCAGCGTTGAACAGTGAAGTTTGGCTATTTCAACAGCCTCTACTTCAGCGTTGAAGAGTGTAGTTTGGCTGTAGGGGACAGCAGCCTGCATGAATAGCGCAGTCGTTTTATCCTTCAAACGGTGGAATTGGCAAATTAACTGGTTGGAAGTAGTGTTTCCACCCCCGTGCTCCCTTTATCAACCCCTTCTAAGAAAGTGATTCTGTCCAATGTGCTGCCTTTTATTTAGGAGGGTACACTGACTCAAGCTCCATCCCGCTAGGCTAAATTGGTCTCGCCAATCAAGAAGATAGCGATAGCAAGCTAATCAAGAAGATAGCAAAAGCAAGCTAATCCCCTCTCTCTCTCGAGACATATCGCAGTTTGTTTACATGATACTGAAGGATAACAAGGGTTTAGATTTGACTCTGGATGTGAAGGTGGATGATTTCAATTATGCTGTCTTTGCTAGAACTAAAAGGATTCAATGTTTTGGTCGCAGTCAAAACTGGTCATCTGGTGCGAGGCCGGTCCCGGAAAAACACGGCTATTGATTACAAAGAGCGTAATGAGGAGGCCGAAAAGGGGCAGTCCAGCAGTTATGAGGCGGCCACTCGTGGAGAGGGTGCGGACGGGGTCGGCCACTAGGAGAGATTCCCTCTCACGCGGAGACACCTGAGCTTTAACCCTCTGACCAGGGTGGGTCTGCTGAACCGGTGGGAGAACAGAACGCTTTTAGGAGAGTTAAATCACCTCCCCCCCTCCTTCTCTCTCTTTCCTCCCTCTCTCTCTCTCTCTCTCTCTCTCTCTCTCTCTCTCTCCTCTCTCCTCTCTCTCCTCTCTTTCCTCTCTCTCTCTCTCTCTCTCTCTCTCTCTCTCTCCTCTCTCCTCTCTCTCCTCTCTCTCTCTCTCTCTCTCTCTCTCTCTCCTCTCTCTCCTCTCTTTCCTCTCTCTCTCTCTCTCTCTCTCTCTCTCTCTCTCCTCTCTCTCTCTCTCTCTCTCTCTCTCTCTCCCCCATGTGTGTCTTCCCTCTTTCTCTGCCTCATTTTCATTTCACTATCTCCATCATCTGCTAGTTCTAAGCTCATCACTTGTTAGGTTTCCTTCTTTCTTTCCTCCTCCTCCCTCTCTTTCTGCTCTTTTATTTCTCCCTTTCTATTTATCCTTCTCTCCCTCCCCCTTTCCATCTTCCGTCTCTTCTTCTTACTTCTCTCCCTTCCCTTTTCTTCTCTTGGTCCCCATTTTCTTTCACTCTATTTTCTCCCTCTTTCACACAATCTCCCTCCCTCTCCTGTCTCTCTTCTCTCTATCTCTCCTCTTGCCTCTCTTACTCTCCTTCCTTTTCTCAGTCTCCCTTTCTTTCTCTTCCTTCCCTGTCTCATTAGCCTACCTACAGGCTAGCAGCTTAAACACACCACACAGACCCACACAGACCCACACAGACACACACACACACACACACACACACACACACACACACACACACACACACCACAGACACACACACACACACACACCCTCCAGTGCACCCCACCTCCCTCTGATGAATGGAGGGTGGCACGGCTAAGCTAGGGGAGCACCTCTGCACCCACCCAGCCCTGTGCTAATTTCAAGCGCATTAACCAGCCCTGCACCGGCCAGCCTTCAGACAAACAGCTCATTAAAGGACCCCCGCTCCACTGGGGCGTGTTGCGTAACCGCATGCTCTTCAGTTCAAAGGCCAGCAGAGAGACGTGAGCAAAAGGCTAATCCAGTGATAGAGAACAGCATTGTTAGCAAACAGATGATCTTAAAGGACAGCATTACTAGTTAGCAGATGACTATGAAGAACAGCATTACTAGTTAGCATGTGACCCTAAAGAATAGTATTACTAGTTAGCATGTGACTATGAAGAGCAGCATTACTAGTTAGCAGATGATCCTGAAGAACAGCATTACTAGTTAGCAAATCCTAAAGAACAACATTACTAGTTAGCAGATGAGTATAAAGGACAGCATTACTATTTAGCATGTGACTATGAATAAAAGTATTACTAGTTAGCATGTGACTATGAAGAACAGCATACTAGTAAGCATGTGACCCTGAATAATAGTATTACTAGTTAGCATGTGACTATGAAGAACAGCATTACTAGTTAGCATGTGACCCTAAAGAATAGCATTACTAGTTAGCATGTGACTATGAAGAGCAGCATTACTAGTTAGCATGTGACCCTAAAGAATAGCATTACTAGTTAGCATGTGACTATGAAGAGCAGCATTACTAGTTAGCATGTGACTATGAAGAGCAGCATTACTAGTTAGTTGATGATCCTAAAGAGCAGCAACAGTTAGTTAGCATGTGACTATGAAGAACAGCATTACTAGTTAGCATGTGACTATGAAGAACAGCATTACTAGTTAGCATGTGACCCTAAAGAATAGCATTACTAGTTAGCATGTGACCCTTAAGAATATCATTACTAAATAGCATGTGACTATGAAGAACAGCATTACTAGTTAGCATGTGACTATGAAGAACAGCATTACTAGTTAGCATGTGACCCTAAAGAATAGCATTACTAGTTAGCATGTGACCCTTAAGAATATCATTACTAGTTAGCATGTGACTATGAAGAACAGCATTACTAGTTAGCAGATGATCCTAAAGAGCAGCAACAGTTAGTTAGCATGTGACCCTAAAGAATAGCATTACTAGATAGCATGTGACCCTTAAGAATATCATTACTAGTTTGCATGTGACCCAAAATAACAGCATTACTAGTTAGCATGTGACTATGAAGAACAGCATTACTAGTTAGCATGTGACTATGAAGAACAGCATTACTAGTTAGCATGTGACTATGAAGAGCAGCATTACTAGTTAGCATGTGACTATGAAGAGCAGCATTACTAGTTAGCATGTGACTATGAAGAACAGCATTACTAGTTAGCATGTGACTATGAAGAGCAGCATTACTAGTTAGCAGATGATCCTAAAGAGCAGCAACAGTTAGCAACAGTATTTGGTCTGCCAGCGACTGTAAACCTGTGCAGTCCGGAAGGCTGGTTCAGAGTTCATGAAAGTTTGTTTCAATCTTTATTCCAGCCATGATCTTACTATGCTAAACATCTGATTGGACCAGAACTCAGGAGAGGATGTGCACTCTCTCGGCGCCTGGCTCACTCAACTCCACAACAGCATGGCCTCTACCAGTAAGCACTCAAATGCATACCCTCAACGCACATCAAACCAGCCACACACACACACACACGGGCACGCACACACACACACACACACACACACACACACACACACACACACACACACACACACACACGGGCACGCAAGCACGAACACACACGCAGACACACACAGATGAATACCCTCTGCACCCATCAGACGAGCCATCTCTGGGAAGTAATGATGATGAATGCACCAGGAACAGACATACACACACACACACATGCATAGATATCTTCTACACCCATCAAACCAGGCACACACACACACACACACAGATGCATACCCTCTGCACCCATCAAGCCAGGCGCTCACACACACACACACACACACACACACACACACACACACACACATACCCTCTGCCAGCCATCT
>NC_137921.1:8001953-8004453 GCF_963457725.1 Sprattus sprattus | reverse complement strand
ATTGATCACGTCTCTGTTGGTCTGTCTCCTGGCTCACCGACTTCTGGACTGATTTATCTTGTACTTGACAGTGTTCTTATATAAAATATGTATTCTTATATATATATATAAGAATATATTCTTCATTAAATATGCGTTTGTGCGTGTGTGCGTGTGTGCGGTGTGTGTGTGAAAGCCTGCCTGGTGGGCTGCAGACTGGCTGCACTTTGACTATTAATAATCTGATATGGGAATCTATTTGAACTGGAGGACTGACTGACTGACTGACTGACTGAAGGGGGGGGGGGGGGGGGGGGCTTTTCTCTCCTCTTTTCAAACGTTCAGATACTCCTGATCAGAGTTCCCCAGTTCTCAAAAGCACACACTGTGCCACTGTGCATGTGTGTGCATGTGTGTGTGTGTGCATGTGTGTGTGTGTGTGTGTGTGAGTTTCATAAATCGTTTGATTTAAATTTCACTATTTACCAGGGAGATAAACTTCTGACAGTCCCCTCAGGGGGAGAGGCTGGGAGAGGCTCTAAGCTCCACTGGAAGGGATTCACTAAACACACTTTTATTTCCCCTCCGTAAACAAGGGCTCAGCCAGAGAGGGCTGGAACAGCCAGAATGACAGAGTGATCTGGCAACATTATGAATGACAAACTGATCTGGGAACATTGGGAATGACAGCCTGGTCTGGAAACATTGGGAATGACAGACTGATCTGGAAACTTTATGAATGACAGACTGATCTGGAAACATTGGGAATGACAGACTACGGTTGTCTCTTATCTCTCAAAGGTCAGCGCAACTAAAACAAACAACAAACTGCAGTGAGTATGGGGTCAGCGAGAGAGACAGAGAGATGGAGAAGGAGAGAGGGAGATGAAGAGCGAGGGAGAGAATGGACAGAGAGAAGGAGAGAGGGAGATAAAGAGAGAGGGAGAGGGATGGAGAGAGAGAGAGAGAGAAGGAGATACAAAGAGAAGGAGAGGGATGGAGAGAGAGAAGGACAGAGGGAGATGAAGAGAGTGGGAGAGGGATGGAGAGAGAGAACGAGATGAAGAGAGAGGGAGAGGGATGGAGTAAATGAGCGGGAGAAAGAGAGAGAACCAAAGAGAACACAACCTATTTAAAAAAAAAAACACTTTCATAGCAATAACCCTAAGTGACATTTCGATATGATCACAGGACAGTAACAAAATACTTGGATACTGGGAATGCTATCTTCTATATCACCATATGATCACAAAACATAAGCTATAAGCTCATACACCATAATAATATCATAATCTTTATTACCATATCAAAACACATCAACAAGTGTATTATTCTATATTGATTTATCACTGACAGTTCCAAACGAATGCTCCATATTGTCCCTCTAAAGCAGCATTACATTGGTTTCCTGAAACACACACACACACACACACACACACACACACACACACACACACACACACACACACACAGGGAGTGAGACAGATGCTGATCAATATGGGCAAAGCAAAACTCACATCACACTAATGGACTTGATGTGGTCTGTGTGTGTGTGTTTGGTCTGTGTGTGTGTGTGTGTGTGTGTGTGTGTGTGTGTGTGTGTGTGTGTGTGTGGCTAATGGCAGACCTCACAATACAGCACTGGCACCACAGCTCTTTACTCACCCATGACTCTGTCTGGGCCACACACGCACACGCACACGCACACGCACACGCACACGCACACGCACACGCACACGCACACGCACACGCACACGCACACACAGCCACACACACACTATTAGGGCCATAATATCATTGACTGGCAGTGAGCAAAGTTTGTTGCGCTATTGCATGGTGTGTGGGAGGATTGTGCTAACCCACCCATGTTTGCACTCAGGCTCTTCCTCATGGTACTCAATTAGCAACATGATTTTACCAAGTAATTAAACTAGCCTCAGTTCATGTGCGGCGGACTCTTTGCTTCTTGCTTGTTGCTCTTTGCCCATCAATACAATTAGGGCTCATTGTGTATCTGCATTTAGTCATATGAACACCACATATATCCAAATGGAAACATCTGTAGAAGCTCCATATTGTATGAATCGCTAATCTGTCTTTTAGCTTACATATGCATTTAGTTATTTAGCAGAAGCTTTTGTCCAAAGCGACGTACAAGGGAGAGAACAGTCAAGCTAAGAGCAATACAAACCTAAATACTACTTTATATAAGAAATAGAAAACAACATAGAAAGAAAAAAGAAGTGCAAGACTGTAACTGCTGAAGTGCAAGTTAAGCACTAGTCAAGGTGCCAGTTAGGAAGGGAGGTGCTCTCTGAAGGGTTGGGTCTTCAAAAGCTTCTTGAAGGTAGAGAGGGACGCCCCCGCTCTGCTAGCACTAGGCAGTTTGTTCCACCAACGGAATGGAACTACAAATGAGAATAGTCTGGATTGCTGTACTCGCACAGGCGACAGTGCCAGACGACGCTCACTAGACGAGTGCAGCATCCTGGGTGTAACATTTGCCCTTACAAGAGCATTT
>NC_137921.1:7984191-7989191 GCF_963457725.1 Sprattus sprattus | reverse complement strand
TTTACTCTACTCTACTCCATTCTACTCAGCTATATTCTACTCTATTCAGCTCTACTCTATTCTATTCTACTCTACTTTACTCTGCCCTTCTCTACTCTACTCTAACCTACTCAGCTGGACTCTACTCTACTCTCCTGTACTCTATTTTACTCTATTCAGCTCTAATCTATTTTTTTCTACTCTATTTTACTCTACTCTACTCCACTCCACTCTACTCTACTCTACTCTGCCCTTCTCTACTCTACTCTACTCTACTCAGCCCTTCTCTACTCTACTCTATTCTACTCAGCTCCTCTCTGCTCTACTCCATGCTGTGGCAGTAGAGCATGTTGCTTTGGTTAAGCGGTCAGCTGAATGACGCAGTTTGAGGTATCTGGGTCACAGAGTGCTCCAGAAAAGAGTGGGGTGACTTCAGGACATTCAAAGGGAGACGTTACCGTGCCGACAGCCCAGGCCCGCTGAGCCCAGCCCAGTCCAGTCCGGTCGAGCCAATCCACTCTGGGTCTCTACAGGACATATCTAGGCGCAGCTTATCAATGCAACCAGATAACTCTATTTATTTATTTGACCATTGAAATATTTTCAGCTAAAAAAAGGAGAAAAGTATACTGCACTCCCCAGAACATTAAAAACCCTGCTGGCTGCCATAAGGGTGCAGAGAGACTGAGAGAGCTGAGAGGAGTGGTTCAGCTGTAGCCTGGAGAAACAGAAATGTCACAGGGGTTTGTGTTGAGATGTAATATGCAGCTGTGTAGATACACAGGGGTTTGTGTTAAGATGTAATATGTAGATATCTGTAGAGTTGTGTTGAGATGTAATATGTAGATTTCTGTAGAGTCGTGTTGAGATGTAATATGTAGATTTCTGTAGAGTTGTGTTTAGATGTAATATGTAGATTTCTGTAGTTGTGTTGAGATGTAATATTTAAGTATCTGTAAACATTCAGGGGTTTGAGGACCAGAATGAGAACCTGCCATACTGTGCAAAGAGCATTTCTCGACCAAATGTACCGTATGCATCAGTACCTGAACGAGTCGGCAGAGGATTAACATTCACTCATATACTACCGTGGATTCACTCCCACACAATGAGCATACATGTCTCAGTAATGCGCTCAGCTCTCCTCCATGAAGAGGCAGAGGACTAGAG
Source organism: Sprattus sprattus (assembly GCF_963457725.1). Taxonomy (NCBI): domain Eukaryota; kingdom Metazoa; phylum Chordata; class Actinopteri; order Clupeiformes; family Clupeidae; genus Sprattus; species Sprattus sprattus. The sequence goes on along the minus strand of NC_137921.1, from coordinate 7,988,042 downwards.
CCCACATAGGCACAGCTGGGGCATCACCACCACACAAGGAAAGGACAGCCGCAACAACACAACAACCTCAGAGTTCCTAAAAGTTGAAATAAAATACAAAGTAAAAAAGTCCTACTGATGGTGCCTTGAGGATCATGGAGGCATGGTTTATAAAGTCATCACAAGTATAACAGCAAGAGTAAAAGGAACCTTCTATTGACCTTCAGATGACCTTCATCTGACCCCTAGCAACCACACCTATGTCTACTACTGTGACGTGCTGAGCAGGCTTTGATGCCAGTGGTTCGCTGGGAGATGAGAAGATAAGTTGCCATGGCATCGGTTTCCTGGGAGATGTCTGCACCCCCCAGGGATGCCCTTGGTGGCTTTCCCAGACAGGGAGGGAGGAGATACTAGATCTCACATCCTCTTCACCACAGAATGAGGAGAAGTATTTCACACACACACACACACACACACACACACACACACACACACACACACACACACACACACACACACACACACACACACACACACACACACACACATTCTCATTCTGAGACGAGATCTGTGATGACTGTGCTGGATGAGTAGTTTGTCTGCCGCAGTCCTTTCTCTTCAGCCCCGTACTGAGGGGGTAAAATCTCATCATTTCAGAGGGTAAAAAGCACAGCTGGGGCTTTTTAAAAGCCCCTGAAAACCTCCACAACTAACCAGTGACCTCCAGGAGGAGTTTTAGTGCTACCGTGCAGAAACAGGGAGAATGTGTTGGATAAAAACACAAGCCCCAGCAGAACCACCCACAGCCTCCAGGTACACAGCACAAATACGAACCCTCACCGGAACACATGGAAAATCATACATCAGAGATCAATACTCTCAGTTTCCCAGAACTCCGCCGACATCAGCACGGTCCGGCACAGCCCCGGAGGAGTGTGTGTGTGTGTGTGTGTGTGTGTGTGTGTGTGTGTGTGAGTGAGGAGCCGACGCAGCCCGGAGGAGGTGTGTGTGTGTGTGTGTGTGTGTGTGTGTGTGTGTGTGAGGGGCCGACGCAGCCTGGAGGAGGTGTGTGTGTGTGTGTATGTGTGTGTGTGTGTGTGTGTGTGTGTGTGAGGAGCCGACGCAGCCCGGAGGACGAGGAGGAGCAGAAGTGCAGGTTCTTTCACACAAATGTAACTTTGGCACTTTCTCCGATTGCTAGCGGACTCATCCAGCGATGGACGGTCCCTCGACTGCACCATGCCCAGTAGCCGGCGGCAACTGTGATGTCATCTGACGCAAATTCAAATGCAATAGATTGAGCGTGGTGTGGTGCGGTGCTGTGCCCAGACTAGACCACTACATAACACAGCGCACACACACGCACGCAAGAGTAGGCTGGGAAGGTGACATGGCTCAGATGCATTACACTATTCCCATGGAGTACAGTACAGTGGATGATTACCATGCTCTCTCTGACCCATCACACACACACACACACACACACACACACACACATTCCCATGTCCTCACAGTAACGCAGATCACCACAGAAACGCAGACCTCCTTACACTCTGTGAGGAACCAACTGTGTTGCAGTCGCCCATTTATTCCTTCTTCCCACTTAAAAGGAGGAGAGAGAGTGGGGGGAGAGACAGAGATAGAAAGAGAGAAAGATAAAGGGAAAGAGGGAGAGATAGAAAGGTTGGGGAGAACGAGAGAGTGTGAGAGAGACAGAAGGTAGAGAGAGAGAGAGAGATAGAGGAGGGGATAGAGAGAGAGAGAGAGAGAGAGAGAGAGAGAGGAGGGACTGAGAAAGAGAGCGAGGAAGAGAGATAGAGAGAGAGAGGGAGAGGGAGAGAGAGATAGAGAGTTTGCACCTGGATTATAGTGGCACGCTGTGAAGAAACCCGCCATTTCTGCTGTAAGAGTGTGTGCTCTCTCCTTGGTGTGTGTAGTCCCTCATGTGAGAGTGTTCTCCTTTCGTGTGTGTAGTCCCTCATGTGTGTGTGAACCCTTGTGTGTGCCCACTGGACACCACACATAGCACCAGGGGGGCGTGGGGTATGGGGGCAGGGTGGGTTTACTGCCTTTAAAAGAGGGGCGTTTCCAAACCTTAGACCCGCTTCCACACATTGTTGCCCTGGCGGGGCAGGAAGTCAACTGGCTCCACTTCCTGTCTGCCCCTGAGCATGTGCGGTAGAGGGATTCCCCGGTCTCACAGACGGTTACAGGCACTCATTCCAAAAACAAAACACTTGTGACATCATAACCAACTTCACGGAGCATGAGCCCATCTGTGTTACTGTGACATCACAAACTAGGTGTCTGTCCGACTACCAAAGTCATATCGTCCAAGGTCAAATAGAGTGTGATCTAAAGCATAACTTTACACTCCAAATAGTTTGACTACTCCAAATAGTGTGACTAAAGTAGAATTTTATACTCCAAATAGCGGGACTAAAGCATAACTTTATACTCCAAATAGTGTGACTAAAGCATAACTTTATTCTCAAAAATATCACAAAGCCTAACTTTATACTCTAAATATCACAGATAGAAGCCATCTCCACACTTCAAAGTCATATAACACAACGAGAGCCTGAAGTGAAAAAGTCTGAGAACGTAATTACAGGCCCACTACAAAGGGTCAGTTATCAAACCACCCCCAACCCAAACTCCCACACACCCTTCCATAAGAGGGACTGTTAAGTGTGTGTGTGTTGGTGTGTCTGTGTGTGTGTGTGTGTGTGTGTGTGTGTGTGTGTGTGTGCGTGCGTGTCTGTGTGTGCGTGCGTGGATGTTTGTGCGTGTGTGTGTGTGTGTGTGTGTGTGTGCGTGTGTGTGTGTGTGCGTGTGTGCGTGTGTGTGTGTGTGTGTGTGTGTGTGTGTGTGTGAGGGGGACACACAGGCCAGGTTCCTCATGTAGCGCTCAGACAAAAGCAGAACTTCTCCATGAACCCTCCGATGGCCTGCGGGTGTAATGGGAGCGGTCGGCTGACGGGCCCTTTAAGTGACGGGGGAGCCGACGGAAGCTCCGAGCAGGAAACACTGTGGCAGTACATGGCAGATAAGCACTCCTTTGAAGCACTGTTCTTAAATTAATGGCAGCCTAATTTAGCTCCTTTATCAGAACAGTGAGCCCAAGAATGGAGGAGAGATGGGGACAAGTTTAAGGACATGAAGAGAACGTGGCAGACAGGGAGCGCCCGTTTACTCCTCCGATCTCTCTCTCTCTCTCTCTCTCTCTCTCTCTCTCTCTCCCTCTCTCTCTCTCCCTCTCTCTCTCTCCCTCCCTCCCTCCCTCCCCCCCAGTCGCTCCCATTACACCCGCAGGCCATTGGCCTGTTCATGGAGAAGTTCTGCTTTTGCCTCTCTATCTCCATCTCTCCTTCTCCATCTCTCCTTCTCCATCTCTCCTTCTCCATCTCTCTATTCACACATCCTTCTGTACTTTCATCAACTCCATGCTTTGCTATTCATCCACCCTTTTTCTTCTTAACACTCTTAACCTCTCTCTCGCTCTCTTTTCAACTTTTTCTGAAAAACTCTCTCAACTTTCCTTTCTCTTTCTCTCTCCCCTCCCACCATCTCTTAATGCTATTTGACTCAAACACTCCCTTAACCTCTCTCTCTCTCTCTCTCTCTCTCTCTCTCTCTCTCTCTCTCTCTTTCTCCCTCCCTTCCCGTCCTCCCTCACACCACCCTAATCTCCCCTTTCCCCTTCATCTCTTTTTGTCTTCCTCCACCCCCCACCCCCCTTCACTGACCCCCCCCCCCACCCTCCCCACCCCTCTCTCTCGTGCCGGTGACTGGTAGCTGTGGGCTGACAGAAGTATCTCTGTTCCAAAGAACCAAACACTGTCACGATACACACACACACACACACA
>NC_137921.1:7944191-7974191 GCF_963457725.1 Sprattus sprattus | reverse complement strand
CACACACACACACACACACACACACACACACACACACACACACACACACACACACACACACACACACACACACACACACACACACACACACACACACGCACAGCAAGACACAGCACCAGACTAACTCCTGTCTGCGCGCTGACCTACACACACAAGCTGTCACAACAGCTCCCACTGTGATGTCACAGATCCAACATGGCTGCCCCTCCAGTCTGCAGAGCAGCCAGTAGCACAGAAACGAAGGGGGTTTAGTGCAACAAAGCCGCAGTGCTTTCACTACCATGGTGACGGTCATGATCTGAGGATAATGGAAGTTTAAGTACATAAGCTGCACCAAACCCTCCCTGGAGCAATGTGTGACAACAGACACTAATAAGAAAGATGGAGAGAGAGAGAGAGAGGGAGAGAGAGAGAGAGAGAGAGAGAGAGAGAGAGAGAGAGAGGGAGGGAGAGAGGGAGAGGAGGAGAGAGAGAGAGAGAGAGAGAGCAGAGGAGAGAGCGAGAGAGGAAGAGAGAGAGAGAGAGAGAGAGGGAGGAGGAGGAGGAGGGGAGAGAGCGAGAGAGAGGGGGAGGAGAAAGGAGGAAGAAAGCATGCAGCTGCTGTTTCAAAGAGAAAAGCGAGTGAAAACAATAATGAAAGAGACACAGAGGAGAGAGTAACCAGAGAAAACACGAATGGCAGCAGGAGAGACACAGTAGGAGACACAGATGGGCTCAAGTTAAGATCACAACCATAGCTGTCCATAGCGAGAGAGAGACAGTGAGAGAGACAGACAGACAGGTGTTAGTCAGGTCACAGTGAGAGACACACAGGTGTTAGTCAGGTCACAGTGAGAGACACAGACAGGCCCTACATTAAGATCACAACCGTAGCTCTCCATAGCGAGAGAGAGACCGTGAGAGAGACAGACAGGCCCTACATTAAGATCACAACCGTAGTTCTCCATAGCGAGAGAGAGACAGTGAGAGAGACAGGCAGCCGCGAGGCATGGCCATCTTCAGCTCATTAAGGCTGGGCTCTGGTGGCCACTCTGAGTAGTGCAGCGCGGGGTGAACCTGCAGCGTGTGTCTCGGTGCCCGGGGGTTGGCTCCGCTCCGCTCCGCTCGACAGCTCTCAGCTTGTTAGTGCCGTCTGCAGGGACTGCCTCCCATCTTAAAAATAATCACCCCCTAACACACACACACACACACTCCACCGCCTCCTAACACACACACCATCGCATCATAACACACACACACCACCGCCTCCTTACACACACACCACCGCCTCCTAACACACACACACCACCGCCTCCTAACACACACACCATCGCATCATAACACACACACACACACCATCGCCTTCTAAATGGGGCCTCTCGCTCACACACACGCCAGCAGAGATGCCACTCAATGTCACCAGACTGAAGGCCTGGAACCATAGCACAGACACACAGCCACACCCCCCCCCCCCCCCCCCCCACCCACACACACACACACAAAACACATATACAATTACTTACACAAAAATACCTACACATACATTTAATCAAACACACAAAGCCTCCAAGCCTCCAACCACTGGGCAAAATGCTGTAGGCTTACAGTCATGTTAACTACTGTTTTTACTTGATACCGTCCGGCCAGGGAGCAGGCAGAAGGACACACAGAGAGACCGATAGAGAGACAGACAGAGAGACAGACAGAGAGACAGACAGAGAGACCGATAGAGAGACAGACAGAGAGACAGACAGAGAGACAGACAGAGGGACACACAGAGGGACCGATAGAGAGACAGACAGAGAGGCCGATGACAGAGAGAGAGCGCTGATCCCAAGCCTAGATGGGGAAACAGTGGTGTGGTGTGTGGTGAGTGCTGTCTATCTCTATCTTGTGTGTGTGTTGAGTGCTGTCTATCTATCTTGTGTGTGTGTGTGTGTGTGTGTGTGTGTGGTGAGTGCTGTCTATATCTCTCTCTATTTTGTGTGTGTGTGTGTGTGTGGTGAGTGCTGTCTATCTCTATCTTGTGTGTGTGTTGAGTGCTGTCTATCTATCTTGTGTGTGTGTGTGTGTATGTGTGTGTGTGGTAAGTGCTGTCTATCTCTCTATCTTGTGTGTGTGTGTTGAGTGCTGTCTATCTATCTTGTGTGTGTGTGTGTGTGTGGTAAGTGCTGTCTATCTCTCTATCTTGTGTGTGTGGTGAGTGCTGTCTATCTATCTTGTGTGTGTGTTGAGTGCTGTCTATCTCTCTATCTTGTGTGTGTGTTGAGTGCTGTCTATCTATCTTGTGTGTGTGTTGAGTGCTGTCTATCTATCTTGTGTGTGTGTGTGTGTGTGTGTGTGTGTGGTGAGTGCTGTCTATATCTCTATTTTGTGTGTGTGTGTGTGTGTGGTGAGTGCTGTCTATCTCTATCTTGTGTGTGTGTTGAGTGCTGTCTATCTATCTTGTGTGTGTGTGTGTGTGTGTGTGTGTGTGGTGAGTGCTGTCTATATCTCTATTTTGTGTGTGTGTGTGTGTGTGGTGAGTGCTGTCTATCTCTATCTTGTGTGTGTGTTGAGTGCTGTCTATCTATCTTGTGTGTGTGTGTGTGTATGTGTGTGTGTGGTAAGTGCTGTCTATCTCTCTATCTTGTGTGTGTGTGTTGAGTGCTGTCTATCTATCTTGTGTGTGTGTGTGTGTGTGGTAAGTGCTGTCTATCTCTCTATCTTGTGTGTGTGGTGAGTGCTGTCTATCTATCTTGTGTGTGTGTTGAGTGCTGTCTATCTATCTTGTGTGTGTGTGTGTGGTAAGTGCTGTCTATCTCTCTATCTTGTGTGTGTGTTGAGTGCAATCTATCTATCTTGTGTGTGTGTGTGTGTGTGTGTGTGGTAAGTGCTGTCTATCTCTCTATCTTGTGTGTGTGTGTGTGTGTGTGTGTGTGTGTGTGTGTGTGTGTGTGTGTGTGTGTGTGTGGTGAGTGCTGTCTATCTTTCTATCTTGTGTGTGTGTGTGTGTGTGTGTGTGTGTGTGTGTGTGTGTGTGTGTGTGTGTGTGGTGAGTGCTGTCTATATCTCTATTTTGTGTGTGTGTGTGTGTGGTGAGTGCTGTCTATCTGTCTTGTGTGTGTGTGTGGTGAGTGCTGTCTATCTCTCTACCTCTGTGTGTGTGTGTGTGTGTGTGTGTGTGTGTGTGTGTGTGTGTGTGTGTGTGTGTGTGTATGTGTGTTGGTTGGACACACATTGTTAAGGTGATAGTGTGGCTTGCTTCAGCTCTATCCAGATGGTGCTAAGATAAATTGCTCACACTTATCTCCCTCTCTTTCCATCTCACCTTCGCACCCTCTTTCTCTCTCCATAGTTCTCTCTATCACTCTCTCTGCCTCCCTCTCACCCTTTCTTTATCTTGCCTCCGTGTCTCTCTCTCTCTCTCTCTCTCTCTCTCTCTCTCTCTCTCTCTCTCTCTCTCTCTCTCTCTCTCTCTCTCTCTCTCTCTCTCTCTCTCTCTCTCTCTCTCTCTCTCTCTCTCTCTCTCTCTCTCTCTCTCTCTCTCTCTCTCTCTCCCCTTGATGAAGTGTTTACGATGAAGTGTGTTTGGCTGAGGGTGAGTGGGTGGTTGAGTTGGACAGGTTTCCCTCCCTATGGTTTCCCAGAGACCAGCTGATGATGATGATGATGCTGCTGATGCTGATGGAACAGACCTCCACAGCAGACCTTCATCAGGGAGGGACTCACTACAGACAACTTCGTTACAGAGAAAACACCTGAGAAGCCTGAACACAAAGAGCCTTCAAGAGCCCTCACAGTGCTGCTGGAGGAGATCTTGGGGCAGCCCTGGCCCTGATGGGCATCTGATCCATTACAGATGCAGTAAGTCCATCTGGGATAATCATCCTCTGGGACAAACGTTAACTACCTCGGCTACCAACCTACAAAAGCCCCGACCCCCACCCTCATAAACACACACTCACACACAGACACACTCACACACTCACACACTCCTTAAAGAGCAGGGATCTAACTCCAGACTGGCATTGCCTGTCCAAGAGTAATAAAGGTAACGTGATAACCAGACCAGAAACAGCCGTGCTTCAGTGTTACAAAATCTACACGCCAGGCACTGCAGATAAGTGTGGGATATTATATACAATGTTGAATGCTAACATTGCAAACAGGCTGAAGGACGGATTTGATTATTTAAATGTTTTCTTTTATTTATCATTGTGTGTGTGTGTGTGTGCGTGTGTGTGTGTGTGTGTGTGTGTGTGTGTGTGTGTGTGTGTGTGTATGTGTGTATATATTTGCACCACTTTGCAGTGCAGCAGGCATCAGAGCTGGCCGGTGAGAGCGCAGGTCAAGTGTGTGTTTGAGAGGATGAGAGATTATGCAAGAGTGGATAAGCAGCATCTCACTGGCACTTCAGAGAGGACACACAGGAGGAGAAGAGGAGGGGAGGAGAAGAGACGGAGGGAGAGAGACGGAGGGAGAGAGAGCGAGAAAGAGGAGGGAGGGAAGGAGAGAGCGAGAAATTGAGTGGGAGGAGAGAGATGTACACAGGGTGGGTGAGATAAGAGAGGAAGAGAGAGAGAAAGAGAGGGGGAGACCAAATAGATGATAATTTGCTTTTGCAGTTTTAACAGCCCTGCAGTACGAGTGAGATACTGAAAGACAGGGGCAGTAGAGAGTGCGAGAGAGCCCTTACTACCCAATCACACAGCGGGCACACAGTCAGTTCTGCATAGGAAAGTGGAAAACTGACCCCAATTCTACAACTAGTGCCACCTCTGCTGTATACTCAATGCTAACTATGTGGCAGTGAGCTAAGTGTTTGTGCTGTGCCCTGCTCTCAATGCTAACTATGGGACAGTGAGCTAAGTGTGTGTGCTGTGCTGTATACTCAATGCTAACTATGTGACAGCGAGCTAGGTGTTTGTGCTATACTCTGCTCTACACTCAATGCTAACTCTGCTTCACACTCAAGTTTGATGAAAAGCATCCAGATGTTATCATGGGACAGAGACTCGGTAGGAAGAGGGGGGAGGGGGGGGGGGAGGAAAGACAGATACGTAAGGATGAGAAAGATAAGGAGAGGTGGAGGGGGAGAGAGGAAAGCAAGGTGAATCCCACAGGTTTTAACCTAGACAGGGCACATACACACACACACTACCACACACACTCACTGAGTGAGTGAGTGAGTGAGTGAGTGGGTGAGTGAATGACTGGTTGAGTGGCTGTACAAAGCTGAGGTTGGTGCAGTCTGAGCTGGCTGGCAGGACACACACACACACACACACACACACACACACACACACACACACACACACACACACACACACACACACTGAGTGAGTGAGTGACTGACTGACTGGGTGAGTGGCTGTACAACGCTGAGGTTGGTGCAGCCTGAGCTGGCTGGCAGGCAGAGACAATGGCAGCAGTGTGGGCCGCACAGGGTGGAGCTGACTGAAGTAGACATTACCTAACACCAGCCTTTTAAAGACACAGAGAGGAGGGACAGAACCAGAGAGAGGAGAGGAGAGGGACAGGAAGAAGAGAGAAGAGAGGGAAAGGAAGATAACGAGGGAGAGACAGAGAATGAGAATGAGGTAGAGAGACAGAGAGCAATGGAGAGAGGAGGAACAAGGCGATAACAGTGGAGAGAGAGAATGAGGGGGAGAGGAGGGAAGGGACGATAACAAGGGAAAGAGAGAGTGAGAGAAAGAAGGAGGAAAAGAGGGGGAAAGAAACGATAACAAGGGAAAGAGAGAATGAGGGAGAGAGGGAGGGAGGGAGGGAGGAGGAAATAGAGGATAACAAGGGAGAGAGAGAATGAGGTAGGAGGGAGAAAATAAACGATAACAAGGGAAAGAGAATGAGGGAGAGAGGGAGAGAGGAGGAAAGAGACGATAACAAGGGAGAAAGAGAATGAGGGAGAGAGGGAGAGAAAGAATGAGGAATTGAGGGAGAGAGGAGGAAAGAGACAATAACAAGGGAGAAAGAGAGGATGGAGCGAGAAGAGAAGAGAGATGGAGGAGAGCTGGAGAGAGATAATAGATAAATGCTGATAGATGATGTTGTGTAAAAGGCACTGAGGAGAGATTGAAGGACAGAGAGATATGATTTAAAACAAGGCCAGAAAAACACAGGGAGCAAGAGAATCTCAAGAGAAAACATGGGAGGAGAGGAAGCGGGAAATGGAGATAGAGAAATGGATAGAGAGAAAAAAGCAAAGAAAAAAACGTTGTCGGGTTTCAAAACATCAAAATAACTGGTGCATGCTTTGACGTTATGATTTGTACGACACTTGTTCATGAAGCATAAAACAACTCTGATAGGGTTTACTCTCTCTCACACACACTCTCTCTCACACACACACACTCAGTCTCTCTCACACCCACACACACACACGCTCTCTCAAATCTCTCTCTGGGTCTGCAGCATGTTAAATGAGCTTTAAACTCTGAGCTTCGTTTAGGCAGACCGGTACAAGCCGACTCCAATACACACGAGAAGTGCAGGGGACTTTAGGGGATCTTTGAGACCCCTTAGATGTGACATCTGTGGTATACAGACACACACAGACACACAGACACACAGACACAGACACAGACACAGACACAGACACACACAAACACACACACACACACACAAACAAACGTTCACACAAACACGCACACACACACACACACACACACACAAACAAACGTGCACACAAACATGCACACACACATACACTCGAGTCTGACACAAATGTAAATGGCTGTACAAATAGCCTTCTGGCGATAGAACAAGTACAGGCCATCACCCGCCATCACCCGTGAGTGAACCCTGAAGCATATTCATAAATATTCATATTTCAACTCCTAGCCTCTGAAGCAGAGAGAATGAGAGGAACTCTGAAACTAACGCAGATTTGACCTCTGAACTCTCATGTCCCTACGCATTAGCATGTGTTCCTTTGACTAATGCATTAGATGTTCACTCATCCACGGTGATACAGAGTCCAGCTTAAGTGCAGTATGCGAGTATCCTGGGCATCATGGGTGTGTTAGCACGGCGCGCTACTAGCCGAATTACAGAAGCAGGACCTGAGGAGATAATGGAGAGAGAGATAGCGTAGCCTAGCATAGCGTAGCCTAGCGTAGCGCTGTGCCTGTCCGTCCGGTTTGATGGACGAGTGAGTGGCTGTACCACAAGTGACACCACATATACAGTGCCACTTGAAAGTATGTGAACCCCTTAAGCACTAAGAGTTTTCTGTTGTTTTAGCATGATTTTTCATTTTTTTTCATCACCAATTTTCCATAGATGAAATGTCAGGTTTATGTTTATCATTTGCATGTACTTGTTTGGAGGGAATTGTTTGAGTAGCCAAAAAACTACATGAAACACGGAATTAGTCTATTTCAAAAGTAAGTGAACCCCCAGCTGAACTGGTAAAGTCAAGCAGGTAACAGATTCGGTGAAACTTATTTGGGTGCTTAATTAGTCAATTAAGCAAACCGATCAACTGAGACATCCTTAGGGAAAGGTTTGGGCAACACAGATTAAAAGAGAGAGGAAACCAACCAAACTACTGTAGTGCCAAGGTGTACCCACACAGATCCACCATGCCGAGAGGAAACGAGATATCCGAGAACATCAGGAAGAAGGTACTGACAGCCCATCAGTCTTGGGAAAGCTATAAGACCATCTCCAAAAGATTCCAGCTTCATCTATCCCTCCAAGACAAAGAATTTAGAAATGGAGGGCATTGAACATGACCGCATCTCTGCCTAGAAGTGGACGCCCATCAAGACCATCACCAAGAAGCACCAGAAGAAGAATAAATCAGGTAAAAGTCAACCCACACATCACCTCTAAAGAGTTTCGGACCTCTCTGGCAGCATCTGGGGTAAATGTACATGGGTCTACAATTAGACGAAAATTGTTGGTTTTGATCGTGACCAAATAATTCTATCTCGGACTCATCTGTCCAAAGAAGGGACTTCCAGAAGGCCTTTGGTTTATCCAAGTGCTCTCAGGCAAAGTTGAAACGGGCAGTTTTGTTCTTTCTTGAGAGCAGAGGCTTCCTTCTAGCAACCCGATCATGAATGTCATGTCCATTCAATTTCCGTCTGATTGTAGACCCATGGACATTTACCCCAGATGCTGCCAGAGAGGTCCGAAACTCTTTAGAGGTGATGTGTGGGTTGACTTTTACCTGATTTATTCTTCTTCTGGTGCTTCTTGGTGACGGTCTTGATGGGCGTCCACTTCTAGGCAGAGATGCGGTCATGTTCAATGCCCTCCATTTCTAAATTCTTTGTCTTGGAAGGATGGATGAAGCTGGAATCTTTTGGAGATGGTCTTATAGCTTTCCCAAGACTGATGGGCTGTCAGTACCTTCTTGCTGATGTTCTCGGATATCTCGTTTCCTCTCGGCATGGTGGATCTGTGTGGGTACACCTTGGCACTACAGTAGTTTGGTTGGTTTCCTCTCTCTTTCAATCTGTGTTGCCCAAACCTTTCCCTAATGATGTCTCAGTTGATCGGTATGCTTAATTGACTAATTAAGCACCCAAATAAGTTTCACCGAATCTGTTACCTGCTTGACTTGACCAATTCAGCTGGGGGTTCACTTACTTTTGAAATGGACTAATTCCATGTTTCATGTAGTTTTTTGGCTACTCAAACAATTCCCTCCAAACAAGTACATGCAAATGATAAACATAAACCTGACATTTCATCTATGGAAAATTGGTGATGAAAAAAAATGAAAAATCATGCTAAAACAACAGAAAACTCTTAGTGCTCAAGGGGTTCACATACTTTCAAGTGGCACTGTACATCCTTTAGAGGATGACCTACTTCCTGTCGGGTCAAGTGACAAGGGAGCAGAGCGCCTTGCCGTGAAAAGACCCCCCTGTCACGACCCTTCCCTTCCATACCCCTAAGACCACCCCATCAGCAGTCAGCACACCCCTTCAACAATGCAGCCTTCTACAGGCCCTGACAGAGCCCCTGTGTGTGTGTGTGTGTGTGTCTGTGTGTGTGTCTGTGTGTGTGTCTGTGTGTGTGGATAGCACAACAGGCTGCCATTGTCCCTATAGCACAACACAGCACATGAGGACAGACACAGACACACACACACACAAACACACACACACAAACACACACACACACACACACACACACACACACACACACACACAGACCAGGAGCATCTGCACCGATTCCTGACCAGACTCAGAGGCTTGGCTACAGACACGGAGGCCTACAGCCACAAACACACACATGTGAACCGGAAAAACACACACACACACATACATACACACACATAAGGATCCGATGCACTGGCTTCTGAATGAGCTAACAAAATGAATGTCTGGAAGAGGTAGTGCTAGAGCTAGTGTAACCTAGCAACAGAAAGAAAGTGGTCAGTGTTAAAAACTTTCACACTTTTTTTTTTTGCCAGACAATAAAGTCACAGAGCACAGAACAATTGAACACAAATGGCACAAGACTACATTTAAATCTTCACCAAAGTGCCAAATAGCTCGAATACACCTTGAAAATACATCAGAGCATTAAAGCAGCAAAGCCAATTAGTTTCTCAAGAATATCATTGATACAAATACGAATTAACTTTCTGTGTGTGAGCGCAAGTGTGTGTGTATACACAAACATTCCTTCGACATCTTTACACACAGAGGGTATGGTAAATAAATGTAATATCTCCAGAGATCTCGCACTGCTAAGGGGAAGAAGGTGTTGATTTGCCAGATACTCCAGGGCTGTTGCGTGTGCGTGTGCGTGTGTGTGTGCGAGTGTGTCTGTGTGTGTATGTGTGTGTGTGCTTGTGGAGGTGCTGCAGACTTAAACTACTGCCAAAGCATGACTATGACTCATGGCAGTGCGACACACACACACAGACAAACACACACACACACCGCCCCTCTCATTTACTGTACCCTACCTGCTTGAGAAATGAAAAAGCGCTCTTCCCCTGTCATCTCTTTTCCTCTATTTATTTCCTTGTGTTTTATCTCCTTTCCCCTCCTGTCTCTCTGCCAATGCCTTTCTGTGGGTTCCTGTCTTTCCCCTCCGGTCTAAAAAAAAAGCCAAAACCTATTTTTCTCATATTTATTTCACCTCTCTATCCCTCCCTCTCTCTCTTCCTCTCATTCTCTCGCTATCTCTCTCTCTCTCTCTCTCATTCTCTCTCTATCCCACTCTCTCCCTCTCATTCCCTCCATGTCTCCCTTTCTCTCCCTCTCATTCCCTGTATCTCTCCCTCTCTCTCTCATTCCCTCTCTATCCCTCCATCTCTCCCTCTCTATCCCTCCACATGTCCCTCTTTCCCTCTTTCGTCTCCCTCTCATTCCCTCTGTCGTTTGAGCTTTCATACATCTCTTTTTCTTGAGAGTTGTGTGTGTGTGTGTGTGTGTGTGTGTCTCTCTGTGTCTGTGTCTGTGTCTGTGTCTGTGTCTGTGTCTGTGTCTGTGTCTGTGTCTGTGTCTGTGTCTGTGTCTGTGTCTGTGTCTGTGTGTTGGAGCCTCCGTTTCTGGGCTGTCCTGCATTCTTCCGAGGGTGTGTTACAAACACGACACCACCAGGCTCCTTATCACAGGGATGGGGAGTAGAGGGAGGGAGAGGGGGATAGAGAGGAGGAGAGGAGAGAAGAGAGAGGGATGAAGAGAGAAGGGGGAGAGGGGAGAAGGGATAAAGTAAGTGAGAGAGAGAGGGAGAGAGAGAGAGAAGAAAAATAAAAAGAGGAGGGGCTAAATGGGGGGGGGGGGACTGTGGGAGGGAGAGAGAGGGAAAGAGAGGGATGGCTAGAGTGAGAGTGGTAAAAGATAGAGAGAGGAGGAGTGAGAGACAGAGGGAGGGGGAGGGAGAGGGGGTTCCTACAGTCAGGCTGACCCAAATAACACTGCACTGAACCAGATGTTCTGGCCCTGATCAGGCTCGGACCCGCAGCGCAGGTACTGGGAGAGATCCTCCCCGGCGTCAGCTGCCACATGAAGACGCAGAGCCCTTACCAGCAGGCCCAAGCTTATTAAAACATCCAAGCTGGTGTTTGTCAGGTCCAACTCTAGACCCTTATCAACACCATACACAGAGAGAGAGAGATAGAGGGAGAGTGTGTGTGTGTGTGTGTGTGTGTGTGTGTGTGTGTGTGTGTGTGTGTGTGTGTGTGTGTGTGTGTGTGTGTGTGTGTGTGTGTGTGTGTGTGTGTGTGAGAGAGAGGGAGACAGAGGGAGAGTGTGTGTGTGTGCGAGAGGGAGGGAGAAAGGGAGAGTGTTTGTGTGTGAGAGAGGGAGAGTGTGTGTGTGTGTGTGTGAGAGGGAGAGTGTGTGTGTGTGTGTGTGTGTGTGTGTGTGTGTGTGTGTGTGTGTGTGTGTGTGTGTGTGTGTGAGAGAGGGAGTGTTCAACAGTGTTCTGCAGTATACTAATAATCTGCTTCTCACTGGTTAACATTTATTATTTACATTTAGTCTCAGACAAAAAACCTCCCATCTAAATATAGCCTTCAATAGGTGACTCATTCCAATGATCTGTGTGTGTATCGGCAGAGAAAATGGATGCCATCCACTTGATAACTTATGTGGTAATACAATCAATAATATATAGGTATCTGTGACAATAAATATAATATATAGGTATTTAGGTATATACGTATAGGGAGCCAGTAAATATTTCAAGTGATATGGCTCCTTGATGCATCCTGGTACCCATTCATCACGTATTCTATAGAGAGATTATGAGATAGAGATGTAGAACACGATAAAGTGATGCCTCATTAGAAACTGCCCATAACCCAATGAGGGGAGATATCTGACCTCACCTTTTGCCCAGTTTAGAGTTCCTGGTTTCATATTAGTTCTACTTGCACTAAGTGCTGTTAGCATTTAGCTTGGCTGCTATTAAACCCACTGGCTACAAACAGTCATCAGGAGATACCATGTGCCACTCATGGAATACCAGGAGGGGTGGGAGATACCTAGCCTGGCCATTACCAGCCTGTGACTCCATTTCATTCCGTCTTTCAGTCTGGGCCAACCCAATGCATTTTGGTTTCCGAGATGGGCGGGTGCTTATCTTGAGGTTTAAAATCATTGGAGTTCCCTTAACCAATCAGCAACGTTTAGTAAGCATTCGGTAGATTAAACTCTTCCCAAAGCCAGTTGGGAGAAGAGCTACGACGTCCTTTCCAATCATAAAACTTACAAGAAAATGTTCTTGTTCTCCTTTTAATTTTCTGATGTTCTCGAGAGTTGAGACAACTTTTCCGATAGCTTTTCGTGTCTTTTCCTCAAAGGCGAGTTTTGCGTCACAGCTCTGAACTGTTCGCTGATTGGTCCTGCAAAATTTTGAGTTCTGGAGACGATTGTCAATGGGGTTGGGCCAGACTGAGTATGAGCTTGAAATCAATTCAGGCGGAAATACGTAGGCTGGTGTCACCAGGCTAGGAGATACCATGTGCCACTCATGGAATACCAGAAGGGGTGGGAGATACCATGTGCCACTCATGGAATACCAGGAGGGGTGGGAGATACCATGTGCCACTCATGGAATACCAGGAGGGGTGGGAGATACCATGTGCCACTCATGGAATACCAGAAGGGGTGGGAGTGTCCGTTACAATCCTGCAGTAACCTTGACCTGGTTGTACACCTGTGAATAAACCTTGTTTTTCAGTCATAACACGGCATAAGACGCACACACACACACACACACACACACACACACACACACACACACATGTACACACACACACACACACACACACACACACACACACACACACACACACACGTACACATGCCTTATGTAATGCAGAGGGCTTAAAGGAGGAGAGCAACAGTGACATTCTTTACTGACTCACTGACTCCTCTCTTCCTCTCTGTTCGTCTCTCTTCCTCTCTCTTTCTCCCTTTTTCTCTTTTCTTCCTCCGTCCTCCTCCCTCTTTCTTTCTACCTTTCTTTCCATCTCTCCGTCTGTCCTGTTACAACACCTCATTGGTCCTTCTTCTTAGACCTGACCCTTTTTAAGATAAACAAGTCTCTGTCTCCCTCTCTCTGGGATGGGGGTGATGGGGTTGGGGGGACAGTGAGTGTGTGTTTCAATAGTGATGCATGATAAGGTGTGTGTGAAGATGATCTCTGTCATCCTCATCATCTCCTGAGTGACAGAGCCAGGGTTCAGGAGGCTAAACAAGCTAATGACCACACACAGAGGCTGGGGGAGGGGCCAGACCAGGGCCCCAGAGCAGACCAGGGTCCCAGACCAGAAGAGGGCCCAAGACCAAAAGAGGCCTCAGACCAGGGACCAGACCAGGGCCTCGCACAAGACCAGACCAGACCAGAAGAGGGCCTCAGACCAGGGCCTCACACAATAGTGACCAGGGCCTCACACAAGACCAGACCAGACCAGGGCCTCACACAAGACCAGACCAGACCAGGGCCTCACACAAGACCAGACCAGACCAGGGCCTCACACAAGACCAGACCAGACCAGGGCCTCACACAAGACCAGACCAGACCAGGGCCTCAGACCAGACCAGGGCCTCACACAAGACCAGACCAGACCAGGGCCTCAGACCAGACCAGGGCCTCACACAAGACCAGACCAGACCAGGGCCTCAGACCAGACCAGGGCCTCACACAAGACCAGACCAGACCAGGGCCTCAGACCAGACCAGGGCCTCACACAAGACCAGACCAGACCAGGGCCTCAGACCAGACCAGGGCCTCACACAAGACCAGACCAGACCAGGGCCTCAGACCAGACCAGGGCCTCACACAAGACCAGACCAGACCAGACCAGGGCCCCAGACCAGGGCCTCACACAAGACCAGACCAGGGCCTCAGACCAGACCAGGGACCAGTCCAGGGCCTCAGACACGGGCCTCAGACCAGGGGCCAGACCAGAAGAGGGCCTCACACAAGACCAGACCAGGGACCAGACCAGAAGAGGGACTAGACCAGACCAGGGCCTCAGACCAGGGACCAGACCAAGGACCAGACCAGGGCCACAGGCCAGGGACCAGAGCCACACACAAGACCAGACCAGACCAGACCAGGGCCTCAGACCAGACCAGGGACCAGACCAGGGACCAGACCAGGGACCAGACCAGGGACCAGACCAGACCAGACCAGGGACCAGACCAGGGCCTCAGACCAGACCAGGGACCAGACCAGGGACCAGACCAGGGACCAGACCAGACCAGACCAGGGCCTCAGACCAGACCAGGGCCTCAGACCGGACCAGGGACCAGACCAGGGACCAGACCAGACCAGACCAGACCAGGAACCAGACCAGGGCCTCAGACCAGACCAGGGACCAGGCCAGGGACCAGACCAGGGACCAGACCAGACCAGACCAGACCAGACCAGGGCCTCACACAAGACCAGGGCCTCAGACCAGACCAGGGACCAGACCAGGGACCAGGCCAGGGACCAGACCAGGGACCAGACCAGACCAGACCAGACCAGACCAGGGCCTCAGACCAGACCAGGGCCTCAGACCGGACCAGGGACCAGACCAGGGACCAGACCAGGGCAGACCAGGGCCTCACACAAGACCAGGGCCTCACACAAGACCAGACCAGGGCCTCACACAAGACCAGACCAGACCAGACCAGGGCCTCAGACTATGGAGGTCTCAGGGAGTGTCCCATCACGTGGTGTGTGGATATACGGTGTGTGGGGGGGCATACGTGGGTGTGTGTGGGTGTGAGTGTGTGTGTGTGTGTGTGTGTGTGTGTGTGTGTGTGTGTGTGTGTGTGCATGTGTGTGTGTACTGCGGTGCACAAGTTCATTATAAATGCAATCTATGAGACACAAAAGGAGCTTAGTGAGAAGCTTCTCCCCCACCATCAGAAACCTCTAGAGCCTCGTCTCTGGCTTCATGTCAAACAAGAACACGACTCTCTCCCTATATAACTCTCTCTCTCTCTTCCCCTCTCTCCCTATATAACTCTCTCTCTCTTCCCCTCTCTCCTTCTATAACTCTCTCTCTCTCTTCCCCTCTCTCCCTATATAACTCTCTCTCTCTCTTCCCCTCTCTCCCTATATAACTCTCTCTCTCTTCCCCTCTCTCCTTCTATAACTCTCTCTCTCTCTTCCCCTCTCTCCCTATATAACTCTCTCTCTCTTCCCCTCTCTCCTTCTATAACTCTCTCTCTCTCTTCCCCTCTCTCCCTATATAACTCTCTCTATCTTCCCCTCTCTCCTTCTATAACTCTCTCTCTCCCTATATAACTCTCTCTCTTCCCCTCTCTCCTTCTATAACTCTCTCTCTCCCTATATAACTCTCTCTCTCTTCCCCTCTCTCCTTCTATAACTCTCTCTCTCTCTTCCCCTCTCTCCCTATATAACTCTCTCTCTCTTCCCCTCTCTCCTTCTATAACTCTCACTCTCCCTATATAACTCTCTCTCTCTTCCCCTCTCTCCCTATATAACTCTCTCTCTCTCTTCCCCTCTCTCCCTATATAACTCTCTCTCTCTTCCCCTCTCTCCCTATATAACTCTATCTCTCTCTTCCCCTCTCTCCCTATATAACTCTCTCTCTCTTCCCCTCTCTCCTTCTATAACTCTCTCTCTCCCTATATAACTCTCTCTCTCTTCCCCTCTCTCCCTATATAACTCTCTCTCTCTTCCCCTCTCTCCCTATATAACTCTCTCTCTCTTCCCCTCTCTCCTTCTATAACTCTCTCTCTCTCTTCCCCTCTCTCCCTATATAACTCTCTCTCTCTTCCCCTCTCTCCTTCTATAACTCTCTCTCTCTCTTCCCCTCTCTCCCTATATAACTCTCTCTATCTTCCCCTCTCTCCTTCTATAACTCTCTCTCTCCCTATATAACTCTCTCTCTCTCTTCCCCTCTCTCCTTCTATAACTCTCTCTCTCCCTATATAACTCTCTCTCTCTTCCCCTCTCTCCCTATATAACTCTCTCTATCTTCCCCTCTCTCCTTCTATAACTCTCACTCTCCCTATATAACTCTCTCTCTCTTCCCCTCTCTCCCTATATAACTCTCTCTCTCTCTTCCCCTCTCTCCCTATATAACTCTCTCCTCCCCTCTCTCCCTATATAACTCTATCTCTCTCTTCCCCTCTCTCCCTATATAACTCTCTCTCTCTTCCCCTCTCTCCTTCTATAACTCTCACTCTCCCTATATAACTCTCTCTCTCTTCCCCTCTCTCCCTATATAACTCTCTCTCTCTCTTCCCCTCTCTCCCTATATAACTCTCTCCTCCCCTCTCTCCCTATATAACTCTATCTCTCTCTTCCCCTCTCTCCCTATATAACTCTCTCTCTCTCTTCCCCTCTCTCCCTCTATAACTCTCTCTCTCTCTCTCTGTCGCTGTCTGTCTCTTCCCCTCTCTCCTTCTATAGCTCTCTCTCGCTCTCTATAACCTCTCTCGCTCTCTCTAACCCTCTCTTCCTCCCTCTCCATTCCTCCCTAACTCCCTGCATTTAAGGTGAGTTGGCGGGGTGAAACGTTTCACTCATCCAGGTCAGGAAAACAGCCACCCATTTCTTTATGCTCTCTCTGTTTCTTGTCCTTCTAAGAGAGTCAGAAAACGAGGCCATTTAGTTCCCTTCATATTTTTGTTCTCTCCTCTGCCCGACGCCGGCACCTCAGAGATACTCCACCCCACCCCACCCCACCCCATCCTACCCACCCACCCACCCACACCCCTACTGGCATCTCTCAGTCGTCTCATTTCAAAGACCTCATCTGCATATTCATGCATATTAAAGCCGCCAGCGGAGGAGGAAAATAACACCGACAACAACAGTAACAAAAACAAGACGGCAACAAGAACAGCAGCACCATCATTCTGCGAAAGCCCTGCCTGTGAACAGGAAACGTAATGGGGTTCCTGCACAGCCGAGGATACACTCAGCAGGGAACCGACTTCCTGCTTTACACAACCTGAGAGAGGGAAGGACAGAGAGAGGAGAGAGAGAGAGAGAGAGAGAGAAGGTGACAAGAGAGGGAGAAGGCAAAGGAGAGAGAGATAGAGAGAAGGGGAGAGAGAGAGAGAGAGAGAGAGAGAGAGAGAGAGAGAGAGAGAAGGTGACAAGAGAGGGAGAAGGCAAAGGAGAGAGAGATAGAGAGAAGGGGAGAGAGAGAGATGTGAAGGAGAGAGGGAGAAGGCAAAGGAGAGAGAGAGAAGGAGAGAGAGAGATAAGGCGAAGGAAATAGAGAGAAGGAGAGGGAGATAAGGCGAAGGAGAGAGGGAGAAGGCGAAGGAGAGAGAGAGGGGGAAGGAGAGATAGACAGAGAAGGCAAAGGAGAGAGAGAGAGAGAGAGAGAGATGTGGCGGTGGCAGCAACGCTGCACCTAGCACTAATGTCCCGCTACCACATCGCAAGACAGAATATCTCCAAAAGACATCTGATTAGCACAGAGTCTGAGACAGCTTAGTAATTCAGATAACACACCCAGCTGGAGATCGCACTGCACACCATGACGCACTGGATTATAAACACATTAACAGCATTTCCGTAACATGGATGAATTCAAAACTGGCCATTGTAATGCACTGAGCTCCTGGCAAATTAATAAATAGTGTTAGAAGTAGAGTTACAGACACAGGACACTGATCGTCGCAGATGAGACATGGATGCTGTAAATAAGGCTCTCGTCAACATTCTGGTTGAATCTGAGGTCAATGAGTCTACAGTCAATTGCTTGTAATTAAGTTATAAAGCAATCATACACTCAAGACCCAGTTTATATTACAAATACATCATGGGTCAGGGTACTCTTTATGACATCAACACCTGCAGCTTTGTTATATATTTAAAAGAAACCATGGTCTCTGTGTTAGCATTTTAACAAATTAGCAATTTAACATGATATGACGTAACACAAAAAAGGTTTGGCAACAGGAGAAGGGCTCTCATGCCACTGTTGTTTAAGTGTGCATTACATTTCCAATGAATCATTTTGCCATGGTGACAAGCGCTCCAGCACAGAGGAGGCTGGATGCAGTTCAGAAACCCCCATCCCTCAAGCTGCTGCAGTCAAAACCATCGAACAATGACAGCATCTCGGGATCCCTCTTTACACAACACACAGACAGAGAGAGAGATGGAGCAATGGAGCGAATTGGAGAGAGAGAGAGAAGAAAGATAGAGGAGGCAGAGAGAGAGAGAAAAAAACAGAGACAGATGGAGTGAGACAGAAATGTAGAGGTTAGAAAGAGAACGCAAGAGAGAGCGAAAGAGAGTGAGAGATAAAGAGAGAGCGAGAGAGAGAGAGAGAAAGAAAGAAGAGTGGGGATAGAGAGAAAGCAAGGCAAAGAGAGAGAGAGGGAGAGATGGAGAGAGAGTGAGAGAGAGAGAGAAAGAAAGAAGAGTGGGGATAGAGAGAAAGCAAGGCAAAGAGAGAGAGAGGGAGAGATGGAGAGAGAGAGAGAGCAGAACTAGGAGGAGGAAACAGAGGACAAATGTGATTTCATTCCAATGGTTTGTAGATGTAGATATATATAAGTGTATAAATACGCATATATATACAGTATATATATGAATCTCCACACACACAAACAGCTCACAGGGGCTATGAAGAAGAAGACTGACCTGGCCAGCCCGTATCAGCGCATTGCTAACAGATGAGAGAAGACCAGAGAGACTTAAGGAGAGAAGCTGAGAGAGGACCAGAGAGACTTAAGGAGAGAAGCTGAGAGAGGACCAGAGAGACTTAAGGAGAGAAGATGAGAGAGGACCAGAGAGACTTAAGGAGAGAAGATGAGAGAGGACCAGAGAGACTTAAGGAGAGAAGATGAGAGAGGACCAGAGAGACTTAAGGAGAGAAGCTGAGAGAGGACCAGAGGGACTTAAGGAGAGAAGCTGAGAGAGGACCAGAGAGACTTAAGGAGAGAAGCTGAGAGAGGACCAGAGAGACTTAAGGAGAGAAGCTGAGAGAGGACCAGAGAGACTTAAGGAGAGAAGCTGAGAGAGGACCAGAGAGACTTAAGGAGAGAAGATGAGAGAGGACCAGAGAGACTTAAGGAGAGAAGCTGAGAGAGGACCAGAGAGACTTAAGGAGAGAAGATGAGAGAGGACCAGAGAGACTTAAGGAGAGAAGATGAGAGAGGACCAGAGAGACTTAAGGAGAGAAGATGAGAGAGGACCAGAGAGACTTAAGGAGAGAAGATGAGAGAGGACCAGAGAGACTTAAGGAGAGAAGATGAGAGAAGACCAGAGAGACTTAAGGAGAGAAGCTGAGAGAGGACCAGAGAGACTTAAGGAGAGAAGATGAGAGAGGACCAGAGAGACTTAAGGAGAGAAGCTGAGAGAGGACCAGAGAGACTTAAGGAGAGAAGCTGAGAGAGGACCAGAGAGACTTAAGGAGAGAAGATGATAGAGGGACCAGAGAGACTTAAGGAGAGAAGCTGAGAGAGGACCAGAGAGACTTAAGGAGAGAAGATGAGAGAGGGACCAGAGAGACTTAAGGAGAGAAGATGATAGAGGGACCAGAGAGACTTAAGGAGAGAAGCTGAGAGAGGACCAGAGAGACTTAAGGAGAGAAGATGATAGAGGGACCAGAGAGACTTAAGGAGAGAAGATGCTCCGCTTCTCATGCGCGACTTAATCTCCATAAGACTCGCCCCGCTCGCTCGCTCGCTCATCTGTGCATGTCTGTTCGGTTCATGCGAGAGCGGGCCCGAGGATTTGAATGGGGGAAGGGGACGGATGGCCGCGGACACACTGGACACACTGGCCTCCATAACCTACTTTAGGACGGACGGGGGGGGGGGGGGGGTCGTCCCAGCGCTGGCCTCAATTACCAAGTTTACTTTGGCTTACGTTGCTAATGTTGCTACAGTCACGAGCCAGAAGTCATGGGAGGTAACAGAGACAGACAGGGAAGAGAGACAGAGAGAGAGAGATATGGGAAAGAGAAATGGAGAGAGGGAAGAGACGCAGAGAAAATGTAAAAACCCTCCCTTGTCAAAATGACATCAGGGGTCTTAATGGACGGGAACAGAGAGGAGGCAGAGGGGAAAATAATGAGCACATAAACGACAGTGACTGAGACCAATTATATCTGTCTTTCAGGATGCATGCGCTTCTCATACTCCCAGTGAGCAGCCAAAACATCCCCACATCCTGACAGGAACCAAAACATCCCCACTACCGGACACAGGAGCCAAAACTCATCGGCGTCAGTTTGGTTTGCAAAGTGCCGGGGACATAGATGGGATTTTACATGATCCTACCTGTGACTGGGCAGTTGTGTGTCTGCCTTTGCTGTTGGGTGTAGCCCAAATACAAATGCACCAAACTTCAAAGGCTCTGTATCTCTGTCAATGAGTGGTCAGTGGACGCAGAACTCTGCAGTGAGAAAACCTTCCTTGAAACAGTGAGACGTGTCAGCGGCACATAACAAAGCCAAGGGCTCTAGGTGTAATTATTAGCTCTACCACCTCCGGTTGGAGTCCAGCGCCAGCACTCCGCACGATAATATATCATCTCACAGCGAGTAACATATTAAAATAACCTACGAACACTTTGCTACAGAGCCCCTTAAGTCCCAAAAGGTGATCTATTTGATCTTGTGTGCACAAGTTATTGCCTTTGTGTGTGATTGTGCAGCTTACAGAAATGTCCGGGCTCCATACTTGGCTACGTTTATACCAACCGATGACGCCCAAAATATAAAATCCTGCGCCCTGCCACCAATATTTATGAGCCTAGCAATACAATGAACCAACTACTGTATGTGTTTAAACAAACATGGTTGTAAGTAGCTCACCAGTAACCAACCAAACACAGCTAAACTTATGATAGTTAACTCTCTCACCTTTATATATGGTCCATGGTTGTTAGTCTACTGTTATTTCAGTTCTGAAGCATTTATGTCGTACATGGTGAACTACTAGATAGCTTGTCAGAGATTTAGCCTCGCAAGAGTTGCTAGTGCCATTACACCAAATCTGACTTTTTAGATGTTCTGTTTGCAGCAACACTCTTTTATTTCCGACAAAACAAAACTGTTAGATAATTTTAAAAGCACATAACACCAGGCAGACAAATATATATTCTGACATGCGTAGAAAAGCCTGTATTTTAGACGGACGGCTAACATAATGCTCTGGAACAAAGGTGATGGCATCTGACTGGGGTCATCAAAGAATAGCTACATTGTAACCACTAGCAGAGCTTCAGTTGGGGCCACAGCCAAGCCCCACGCTAGCAACAATACATTCTGGAATCAGCAGTGTTGGCTAGTATAATCACTTTTAAAGATATTTTCAACAAATGTTTGTAAACAAACAATGGATGCTTAAGTTCCGCTATGTTCTCTCGTCGTAAAATGCACAGAAGTGTGGTGATGAATGAGCTTTCCATTGGCCAGGTTTTAGCCTTTCTTATAGCCAATGACATGGCTGGCCTGGCTTACATTTACAAATTATATCTCACGAGTCCTGTGAGTATATTGCACAGGCAGAACTATTCTTCAGTTGCACTTAAAATTACTAACAGCTTTGTGCATGCCACTATGCATGGAGCGCCTCACATCGTTGATCGAAAGAGAATGCTGCAAACATGTTGATGTCGTCTCTGAGCTATAGGCCTAAAGCACGGTCACATTGAAAGTAAAATGAAATACAGGCTGTTAGCCTTTTTAAGAATCCATCAATCAGATGTTTGCATTAATGCAATTTATAATGAACTGTCATGTTAAGGCTGTTTGTTTAAACATTGTATTTCCACAATTAACTACAATAAACTAAATAAATAACACAAAATTAAATAAATACATTCTACAATCAAATCTCGTTTTCTGTCTCTATCTTTATCCTATGCCCACAGTTCAGTAGCTATCTATGCTTGGCATGATGATTCTGGCTACAGCCTGTGTGTGCGGTAGCATGCGTGTGTTTATTATGCTTGCAGAAGATAAAGAAAACACACACACACACACACACACACACACACACACACACACACACACACACACACACACACACACACACACACACACACACACACACACACACACACACACACACACACACACACACACACACACACACACGGATGGATACAACAGATGGATACACTAAGCTAATACAACAGTTCATTTCATATAATTCTTTGAATTAGTGTATCGTTGATTTAATTCCCACCAAACTAAACAAATTAAACTCGACCTAATTAGGACAGCTGCGGTCTAGAAATGGCCTACTTCAGTGTACTACATATTTAGTAAACTATGAGGGTTAGGAAGGTTTGTGCATAAGTAGAAACCCCACTGTTCCACTGATTCTCTATATACCAATGACTGTATATAGACTCTATATGAAGTCAATGATTCGCACCACCAATGACTGCATACAGACTCTTTATAAAGTCAATGATTCGCACCCATCGGCAGGAAAGGCTGATTGTAACACTGGCACTACATGACACACAACATTCATTTGTGTGTATCAATTAGATTATCATCTGTTCACGGTGATTAAACACGTTTGAGAAGCTTTCTATTCATTGTGGTGAGATTTTCTTTTCAGTCCTCGGCATTAATTATGCCTAAGCCTAAACATCCCCACTGCTTAAGAGGAACCAAAACATCCCCACTGCTTAATAGGAACCAAAACATCCACACTGCTTAAGAGGAACCAAACATCCCCACTGCTTAAGAGGAACCAAAACATCCACACTGCTTAAGAGGAACCAAACATCCCCACTGCTTAAGAGGAACCAAAACCTCCCCACTGCTTAAGAGGAACCAAACATCCCCACTGCTTAATAGGAACCAACTGCTTAAGAGGAACCAAAACCTCCCCACTGCTTAAGAGGAACCAAACATCCCCACATCCTGAGATGAACCCACAACCTGAGAGGAACCAAACATCCCCATACCACTAGAGAGAGTGTTTGGGGAAAGCAATGTGTCAATGGAATTTGTTTGGTACAAGTAAGGTGTATCCAATATGGGTATGCCAGGGATCTCCAAGGCATCAGTGTCCTAAAGACGTCCATCCAAGAAGATGCATCTTTGCACCTACACAAACTATAAGCTCTATCAGGTCCAAATATGTTCCTCCAGAATAGGTAATCTATGTATAGTATTTGTACCCTAGGTCTCTTTGAAGACCTATTAGCGGGAAGTACTAAAGTATGTTTGTAATGCAGCGCTTGTGGTCTGTGTGCAGATCCAGGAGAGAGCTCTGGCTAAGGGCTGTGTGCTGTGATAGCGAGCTATTAGTGGTGTCTTGTGGGAGACTGGCATGGCTGTTGCTGCTCCCTGCTAGCGGCTATATATCTGCGCAAACAGCAGGGATACCGGCAGGCCAGAAATACAGCTGCCGTAACACAGCCTGGGGTAACCAATAAGCCAGCCAGCATGGGTGAACTCATGAACTTGCAAATGCACACCAAAATAAACACACAAAAAAGACTAAAACTGGTTTATATAAACAAACACACGTACACACACTCACACACACACACACACACACACACACACAATGGAGATTCCACAGCTGCTAAAAGATCTGAGATACACAGGAGGTTTTAAAGCAAAAACAGTACCAACACCAATATAAATATCAACACACACCCACACACAGACACACACACACACACACACACACACACACGCACAAATACTGTGTTTAGATGCTCTCTGGGATACTATGAATACACTCTCTCTCTCTCTCTCTTTCTCTCTCTCTCACACACACACAAAGAAACACTGTGGATGGATGCTAACCAAAGACGTTCTGCTCACACACAACCACACACATCACACACAGTGGTTGGATGTTAACCAAAACACTGAATAAGCACACACACACACACACAAACACAGTGGTTGGATGTTCACCAAAACACTGTGAATAACCACACACACACACACACACACAGCCGTTGGATGTTAACCAAAACACTGAATGCTCTGGGCTGATAAAATAATCCCCCCTAATGCGGCCCAGGCACTCAATACGTAATACACTACCCAAACCCCCTCCTCCACACACACACACACACACACACACACACACAGGCTACACACAAAGACACTCCTTTACTGGGGTTGCCAATTCACGCACAGGCTACACTGCTTTCAAATTTCAGTGATTAGTTATCAGAATTGCCAGGGATAAGTTCCTGTCTGGTCTCTCCACACACAGCAGAGACACACACACTCACTCACTCACTCACTCACTCACTCACTCACTCACTCACTCACTCACTCACTCACTCACTCACTCACTCACTCACTCACTCACTCACTCACTCACTCACTCACTCACTCACTCACTCACTCACTCACTCACTCACTCACTCACTCACTCACTCACTCACTCACTCACTCACTCACTCACTCACTCACTCACTCACTCACTCACTCACTCACTCACTCTCTCACTCTCTCACTCACTCACTCACTCACTCACTCACTCACTCACTCACTCACTCACTCACTCACTCACTCACTCACTCTCTCACTCTCTCACTCTCTCTCTCACTCACTCTCTCACTCACTCACTCACTCTCACTCTCTCTCTCACTCTCTCTCTCTCTTTCTCTCTCTCTTTCTCATTTCTCTTTCTTTCTCTCTTTATCCCACACACACCCCACTCTCACTCCCATTCTTTCCACTCTCCTTCTTTCCCTCTATATCTCTTTCTCTCTGTCTCTGTCTCTCTGGCTTTTCCTGGTAACATTGAGGTTTGTAAAGAAAGCGTCATTCTTCCTCTGATATCCTGGTGATTGACAGCTGGTTAACTCAAGCGTCACAGCCAAGCTCCCTCTTCCTGGCCACACAGACAATAAGAATGCTTCCGGAACATCACAACAGCCAATAAGATTGGTTATCAGTAAGTTCAAAGAGCAATCAGAGCCTCTAACAGCCCTCCCCCAACTGAGAGAGACGTATAGAAAGACATAGTTACTGCAGTGCATCCTAATAACCAGAGGAGACAGGCTGAGACCAAACAGAATGGTGTAACGCACAAACATGGTCAAACGGCGGTCAGGGTGTTTACGGTTCTGTCAAGAGATACAGATTAATTTAGACATGCACTCTTACACAACAGCTGCAGTTCACAGACCTTCCTGGAGAAGCTTCAGGCAGTTATTTTATACATACAGTCAACGATACTGGCTGTTACGGAATCCAAACAGCAAATAACTGTCTCCAAAGACCCCCATTTTTCAGTTTTCTGGTCCCTTCAGTAGTGCCTTGAAAGAGATGTAAATATGGTGAAGCTAGCTGTCCTGTTAGCTGCATCTGGGAGCTAATGCCCTGCAGATCTGGGATCTGTCTCGACTCTGCCGGCTGTGCCTACTTTCAGGAATAAGAGTTTTCTCTTTCTGCTCTCTCCAGTGTCTTGATCTACTACACGTTCATCTTTCATCTTTCATTCTACTTTTATTTACCCTCATTAATCCTTTGTCTCTTATTTCATATCTGTTTTCTTCAGTTTCTTAGAAGTTCTTTACTGGTCGTCTTTGATCTTTTCTGCAATTATTGCCTTTTATCTTTTACATAAGTTAAGTCCTATGACTGTCCTCATCTCTGGGAGACACTGCATTGCCTGGCCTTGCCTCTCCTTTCCTTGGCTCACTTTCCGAGCTCTGTTACTGAGAGTGGCATCCCCAGGCCCGATGCCCACCACATGCCCGTCACTCTGGGCACGGCTTGGGCACGGCTTGGGCATCACCAGCCTAGCTGCAAAGCCAAGTGGAGGAATCCCCCAACCCCAGCCATGGAACAGGAAAACAGCATCGTTGGGAAATGGAACTCAAAGAGTTCCGACTCACCGGTCACTAAGCACATCGCCATAGGGACAGTCTCTCACCATGGTGACCGTTCTGAAATACCAAACATTATGTACATTGTCTAATCTCAGCCTGATCAGGCTGATCGAATGATGCGACCTCACTCTGCACTGCAAAGGACCACACAGCAATCTCAAAATGGGCCAGAAGTCGACAACACACAGTCATAGACTCACAGCAGGTCCCCTACTAAACCTCAGGCTTCATGGAGTTCCTTTAGTTTGTTTAAAAACACATCTATTCCTGAAATGTAATATAAGGTAGTGATCTCTGTCTGATGTGTTTAACTGGAATTTTGCTAAAATGTACAACACAGATAATATTTTGAAATCAAAATCAACCAGAAATGGAAATACATGTAGTTTCAGAGATAGAGAGAGAGAGAAAGAGATATGACGACAGAGAGAGAGAGAGAAAGAGAGAGAGACTTTCAGACAGAATCAGAAAGACAGACAGACAGTTGAAGCAGATCAAACAAACAGGCTTACAGAGAAACACTGAAAGGCATAGAGAGGGACAGGGGAGACACACTCCTCAAACGCCTCTCACAGTACATGTTCTGAAGATGCTTTGTCTCAAACACACACACACACACACACACACACACACACACACACACACACACACACACACACCTCCTTTACTTGAGGAATTTATCCATGCAGTCTGACTCATCAATGCGGAAGGATTTCTCAGTTTCTCCAGAACTCATAAATCCCTATCTCTCTGTGTGTGTGTGTGTGTGTGTGTGTGTGTGTGTGTGTGTGTGTGTGTGTGTGTGTGTGTGTGTGTAAGCTGTGACTGAAGTCTGCATATACATGATTCCTATGCGTATGTGTGTGTGTGTGTGTGTGTGTGTGTGTGTGTGTGTGTGTGTAAGCTGTGACTGAAGTCTACATATACATGAGTCCTATGCGTATGTGTGTGTGTGTGTGTGTTTCTGTGTGTGTGAGGAGTTATAGTCTGTGTCTGAAATGTCTGTGTGTTATATAGAAAGTGTGAGTGTGTGAGTCATGGGGATGATGAAAATGTGTGTGTATGTGTGTTAAGAGCTGGCAGAAGTGTTTGTGTGGTATATTATATCTGACGGAAGTGTGTGTGAGTGTGTGTGTGTGTGTGTGTGTGTGTGTGTGTGTGTGAGAGTGTGTGTGTGTGTGTGTGTGTGTGTGAGCTGTATAGAAGGTGGCTAAAGTTAAATATACTGCATGTCTTCTCAGGGAACAGGGTGTCATCACCACCCACTTCATTACGTGAGCAAAGAACATACTCTCTTTCATTCTATTCCGTCTCTCCCTTCTCTCCAATCTTCTCTTTCTCTCCATTCCTCTCTTTCATTCCCTTCCGTCTCTTCCTTCTCTCCAAACTTCTCTTTCTCTCTATTCCTGTCTTTCTTTTCATTCCTCTCTTTCATTCTATTCTGTCTCTCTCCTCCCTTTCTCTGCATTCCTCTCATCCATTCTCTCTCTCTCACACACACACACACACACTCACACACACACACACACACACACACACACCACACTTTCTGTCTCTTGCTGTATTACTCAGTTTCTTTTCAATTTGTATTCTTTATCTCCTGCTCTCTATTTATCTTTCTCTTTTTCTTCTCTCACTCTTTGTCTCTTCCTCTCAATTTCTCTATTTGTCCCCTTGTCGCTCCATTTCTCCCTCTCTCACTCTCTATTTCTTTATTTGTCCCCCTCTCTAAATCCATTTCTCTCTCTCTCTCTGACTCTCTCCCGCGCTCTCTCTCAATGTCGCAATTTGCCCCTCTCTCTCGCTCCATTTCTCCCTCTCCCTCTCTTCCTCTCTCTCTTCCTCCATTTCTCCTTCTCCACCACTTTATTTCTCCCTCTCCCTCTCCCTCTCTTCCTCTCCCTCCATTTCTCCCTTTCCCACTCTATTTCTCCCCCTCTCCCTCTTTATTTCTCCCACTCATTATTTCAAAGTCTCCCTCTCTCCCTCTCTTCCTCTCTCCCTCTTTCCCTCTGTCCCTCTGTCCCTCTTTCCTTCTCTCCCTCTCTTCCTCTCCCTCCATTTCTCCCTCTCCCACTCTATTTCTCCCCCTCTCCCTTTTTATTTCTCCCACTCACTCTCTCAAAGTCTCCCTCTCTCCCTCTCTTCTGTGCTGGTACATAGTGTCTGACAGAGATAGGGCAGTCAAATCTTTCCTCTTCCATAAACCCCTTCACTCAGTCAGATTTGCATTGCACTGCCCCTCAACACCATTAACTGTGACGCTATTGGCCTATGGTGAGAGGCAGAGACAGCAGACAGTAGCTGTGTCTGGAGGAGAAACAGCACAGATCTGGAGCTGAGTATATATAAATAAATATATATATATATATATAGAGAGAGAGAGAGAGAGAGAGAGAGAGAGAGAGAGAGAGAGAAAGAGGGAGAGAGATAAAGAGAGAGATAGAGAGAGAGAGGGGAAGAGAGAGAGAGACAGAGAGGGAGAGAGAGAGAGACAGAGACAGAGACAGAGACAGAGAGAGACAGAGAGAGAGAGAAAGAGAGAGAGGGAGAGAAAGAGAGACAGAGACAGAGACAGAGACAGAGACAGAGACAGAGACAGAGACAGAGACAGAGACCGAGACAGAGAGAGAGACAGAGAGAGAGACAGAGACAGATACAGAGAGAGACAGAGAGAGACAGAGAGAGAGAGTGAGAGAGAGTGAGAGAGATGTATGTATACACAGTATATGTACAGTACGTATGACTCTTCTGTTCTCTGAGTGACACAGACAGGGCGTGGGTGGGTCTGGGCCAGCTAAGGGCCGGATAGGAGCCAGCTAAGGGCCGGATCTCTGCCAGACACAGATGCCATCTGGCCAGCAGTGAGCTGATTCAGACACAGGGTGGCTGGACCCCCTGGTCACCCCCCTAAAGACACACACACACACACACACACACACACACACACACACACACACACACAGGGCCCTGACCCTGATACAGCGGGGAGGCAAGTGAGTGACAGTTTTCAGAATGGACAAGGGGGGGGGGGAGTCACTTAGCCCATCCCCCTCCTCACACACACACACACACACACACTCTCTATTAAGGGCTGGCCAGTAAAGAACCCCTCAGCCAACACTCAAACACCTGCTGCCCTGCAGAGTGAGTGTGTGTGTGTGTGTGTGTGTGTGTGTGTATGCGTGTGTGTGTGTGTATGTGTGTGTGTGTGTGTGTGTGTGTGTGTGTGTGTGTGTGTGTGTGTGTGTGTCAGCGCAGGTGCAAGCAGAGGGACTAGTCATCCACAGGGTCTGTATACCCCTCTGAGGGGAGCGTTGAGTCTCGACTACACCATGATAAATCAGGACTGTTGTGTCTGACTTTGAATCACTGCCCAATTAAGGCTTGTTAAAGCCAGAGCCTTAACGAGCCTTAACGAGCAGTGCAATTCAGATGCCACATGCAAATGTAGCCCCTGTGTGACCAATCATCATCGACACCTCAGGGAAGCAGCCACCAGCCCTCCAACACACACACACACACACACACACACACCCCTAACGCACTCTCATACACACACACACACACACACACATATACACAAACACCCCTAACACACTCTCATACACACACAAGCCAATTAAACCCCTGCCTCAGAATCTGGCCCATTTGATCCCCCCCCCCCCCCCCCGACACACACACACAC
Organism: Sprattus sprattus; assembly: GCF_963457725.1. Classification (NCBI taxonomy): domain Eukaryota; kingdom Metazoa; phylum Chordata; class Actinopteri; order Clupeiformes; family Clupeidae; genus Sprattus; species Sprattus sprattus. The sequence goes on along the minus strand of NC_137921.1, from coordinate 7,944,772 downwards.
ACACACACACACACACACACACACACACACACACACACACACACACGCAGGTCTGAGCCTCTGACATCAGACTCACAGCCAGCATTAACCTGTGGTACTAAAAACACAAGACCACTGGGAGGAACTCACGCGTGACACCACCATAAATATTCGAAATACTCTTCAACCAATCACAGTTAAGAATCAAGAAAGAAGTATTAGGAATATAATATAAACGATGGCCTCTGATGCCAGTGTCAGAAATATTCGCAAACTTTGTCAGATTCAGCCTCTTTAACCTTATTAAGAAATAAGATCATCGCAAGTGAGACGTAGAAGTTAGTCTCTGATGTAATAAATATGACTCTTTACACATTTAAGAGACAAAGCAGGGTGCACATGTTAGCTCACCAGCAGACAAGTGGTGTGACTGACTGTTAACCTCCCTTAGATGAGAAGGAAAAGAGACAGGCTCTGTGTGTAGGTTAGCTTTTGACCTCACATACGTATATGACTCTTTAGCCTTTCATAGCAAATCTGAAAAAGCGGCAAGGAAGACGTCAGAAAATGGCAGAAATATGACTATTCACCTCCCATGGGTC